>NC_058132.1:554723873-554724510 GCF_016433145.1 Gracilinanus agilis | reverse complement strand
CCCCCTCCCCACACCCCCCTCCCCAGATGTCCCCCTTTCCCCCCAGCCCCAAATTCAGTAGGTGGCGGAGAATTTCATCCTTTTCTGCTTCTGTCTCTGGTTGCAAAACCAAACCCGCACCACGTTCTTTTTGAGGTCCAGTTTCTCGGCGATGGCGGCTATCTTCTCGGAGGAGGGCCGGGGCTGCACGGCGAAGTAGGCCTCGAGGGAGCGCTTCTCCGGGGCGGCGATGGAAGTCCGCTTGCGCTTCTTCTCGCCTCCGTTGAAGAGCTCCGGCTTGTTCATTTTCTCGCGCTGAGCACCCTCGGCCTCCTCCAGCCACGCCTGCAGGATGGGCTTCAGTGCGATCATGTTGTTGTGCGACAGCGTGAGCGACTCGAAGCGGCAGATGGTGCTCTGGCTCAGCGAGCCCACCCCGGGGATCTTGAGGTTGGCCAGGGCCGAGCCCACGTCGGCCTGCGTCACCCCGAGCTTGATCCGCCGCTGCTTGAAGCGCTCGGCGAAGGCCTCCAGCTCCCGGGGGTCCGTGTCCGAGTCGCAGATGGAGGCCAGCCCGGCCGCTCCAACCACGGCTGCCGCAGCCGAAGCCGCGGCCACCTGGCCCGCCGCGGCCGCCGCAGCAGCCGCTGCCGCCCCG
>NC_058132.1:554524712-554718887 GCF_016433145.1 Gracilinanus agilis | reverse complement strand
CCACCTCGTTTGTATCTTTCCCTAGGGAAAACTTCTACTTCTCTACTCTGTGCCCTCTTAGCCTTCCTTTCCAGACGAATCTGCACCCCACCCCCACCCCAACCCTTGGCCCTTCCTCCCACTCCCGATTCTCTTTATTTCTTCTGTCCTTTCAACTCCTCTCCTACGTAGCTTCTCTCCTTCCTTTTCAGAAGCTGGCTCCCAAGTTTGCAGCCTTCTGGCCGACTCACAATTCTGGTGGTGCATTTTTAATGCCGCTTCAAAACTCGCTGTTCATTGTATTCCTGCCGGGAACATTCGCATTCATGGAGAGAAGCGCCAGCCTACAATTCGCAGTAAATCGGTAGCTTTGAGGGTCTTGTTCATTAGGGAACGCCTGGGCAGTAACTCTATTTTAATGTCCCAGCAGTTTCAGTAAAAAGAGGGTGAGGCAGGCAGCGAGAAAGCATGTACTTTTCCACCAGTTTTGTTCTGCTCCAAATTTCAGAGGCGAATTTCCCTATTGTACCCTACCTGCCTGTCACCAGTAACCATTCCACTCCCCTCTATTCCCAAAGCATAAGGATTTATATGTTATTGTAACCCATTGTATTTGATTTCCTCTTTTAAGGTTCCCCAAAGACAAATATACTACACATTAGAATATTAAATACTAACACCTCATACAAGACTTTGCTACACTCAGGAAAAAGGAGTGATTTGGGGATTCGTGAGTCATCTATAGGAATAAGCCGCTGCTGTTTTCTGTTTCCAGTTCCCATTTTATTCAAATACAACTTCCATTAGGTGCTTCCTACTTCCCACCACCACCCAGGGCAGTTAAATGTATCCTGAGCTTTCCCAAGGTAATACTAGAGGTAGCACCATTTTAAAAAACCAAACCAAACCCTCCAGCATTCGAGGAGGGATTTTTTTTTTAAAGGTAAAGTTCACTAACAATCACTATATCCTATTTAGCTATTAAAAGTATACATATATAAAAACCTGTTCCCCTGCGGATAACAAAACCAACCTACCTTCAGAAAGCCCTATGGGTGAATGCATAAAAAACTATTTCCATGTTCTAATGAGGACCTTCCTTACATCAGCAAAGGCCTGCTAATTACCGGTGTACACGCTGCCATAATTGCTTTTGCAGCCAAAGTGTAGAACGGTGTCCTATTAAAAATGGAAAAGCTTGATTGGTGATTTAGGTCCCCTGGTAGGCAAGAAGTTCACCTTCTCCATCCCTCCCCCCTCAAGGCTGGAAGAGCAAGTTGCCTGGAGGACCCACTTAGAGGTCCCGGGATGAAAAGAAACCCCACGATACGGTGATTCTGCGGGGCTTTGTGAAAGTTTCACCTTTTTTTCTCCGCCGCCCCCAAGTCAACTACTAGCCTGCCACAAATACGGACTAATTAAAAGAACAACAGGGAAGAGCCCCCAAGCCCCAGCGCTCAGGATCCCGAAGTGGAGCCTTGTAGCTGCTTAGGTAAATATGCAGCTGATTTAGTTAAACACCAACTGTGCACACCTAACCTGGGAGTTGCACTTGGTGGAGTCCTCGGCCTCGTGCCACCCCCCCACTCCCATCCCTCCTTCCTAGAATCTCCTCCCTCCCCACCGCTCCCGCCCCCACCCTGAAGCAGAAGATGCTTTCTCCTTCTGTAAGAAAGACTCGGAAAAGGGTCTGGAAAGCGAAGACGGAACAATGACGCCGCAAGTTAAGAGGAAAAGAGATCTGAGCCGGGTTCCGTCGCCAGAAGAGCCAGCAACTGCGCGCTCCCCTAGCAACCCCCTCCTTCTTCCCCGCACGAATCAAAGCCCGTTCTGAGGGGCTGGGAAATAGTTGCCTTGTCATGTAACACATTGCCCTGATTTATTATAAAATTTTAACGAAATCATGCATATTTTAACAGCCTTTAATCACTGCATGAAAATTTAATTCATGGACTGTAGCGCGTTTAAATAAATGAAGTGTTAATTCATTAGGATTAATTAATTTGTTAAAGGATTGTGTGCAAGGTTAAGGTGGAAGGAAAACTCTTTGTTAGTTCCGCGTCTTAATCACCAGGTTTGGTTAGCAGTAAAAATAATACTAATAAATCGCAAAGGGGACTTCTCGGGGCCTGTGGGCTGGGTGGGAGCCTCGGCGGGACACTTGGAATTTTTTTCAAACGTCGGAAGGCTGCACGAACAAGTTCAGGGTCGGTGCGTCCAAGGACCGAGAGGACCAGGGGTCTGTGCGCGGAAAGCAGGCAGCAGCGGAGATGCTGGACGACGAGCAAGCGGGTCACAGGACGGACTTGCCTGCAAATACTTAGTTTAAAGTTTGAAGGTTCCCAAAGAGACAGACTGAAGTGGAACTCGTGGGGGAAGAAGCTACTCCCAGAAAGATCCTAAGAGTCCAAGACCCAACCGCTGACCCCAGAGACGGTCCAGATTGGTTCAGGCAAGAGCACACTGAACCTCGGAAGATTATAAACGTCTTTGAGGCGGGGCGCCCCTTCTACTCCCTAGGAGAGCAGGCTTTTGCTTAATGGAGAAAGTGATTTGCAAGCCTGGCCACCGCCTGACCCTTTCTAGAGCCCAGGGAACAGCTGTCTAGCCACCAGGCCGCCTGCCCCAGGCAGTGAACACGGGACCATTAGCGGGGAGGGAAAGGGAAAACAAAAAACAGACACAATTGCAAAAGAGAAAAAGCGAGTTTTCTTCTCCATTGTGGCCTCTGGGAAGACTTTTTTTTTTTTTTTTTTAAATCCCTTAGTGACACCACCATCCCCACTCTTTGCCAGTGTTTCTCTCCCGCCCCCACAAGGAGTAAATCCCTAGGGTAACTGCTTTGAAAGGGAAGTAAAGGCCCGAGTAGAATGGCCTGAAAAGGGGTTTCCTCTTCTATTCCCTTCTTGGGGAGGAAGGAGGATGTTTGGGTAACAATTAGCGATTTATATTCAGGGTAATAAAAAGACAGGAGGTAGGAAGAAAGGAGAGAGGAGGAGAGTGGCAAACACCAAGGGCTAAGATACAAAGTAATGTTCTAGAATGATTCAGTCAGATTATTAAACAGAGGTCCAAACGGCTTTGGAGCACCTCTGCTCCAATATAGATGGGTTCTTTAAAATATCTGGATGATAATAGATGCTTCCTAGATCAGAGTGGGGTTCCGAGAATTAGGCAGTAAATGTTCACAATGCACTTTGAGATCACTGCTTAAAAGGCATTCTATCTGCCAAGCATTATTAAGGGGATAAAGTTTCAACATGATGGACAGACGTTGAGCCGTAGAACTCCCACAAATAGGAACGGGAGGCACTCACAGGAGCCTTTAGGAAACCCTTCTTACCAAAGGGCTACTTTATGCTCATAATTCATAGGCGATAGTGGAGACACGGACTGTAGGTCCCATCCTAAAGTTCCCTAAGGGAAGGTTTTTTGAAAGGTCTGTTTCAAGGTCCCGACTCCTTTGGGGGTTGGGAACAGAGACTGCATAACTGGACCTTGGTTCACAATACAACAGTTAATACGTTTTAGCCAAAGCCTGTCTGGAAGCCCAGGAATCATCAACCAATTACTCATTTATAACATTGGTCCCATTGGAACTAGCTGCCCCTATCTAATGTTCTACTCCCACCTCCATATCGCTCTCCATCTCCCTTTTCACCCAATAACATCTTTCCACAGAACATGAAATCCTTTTATCATAATAACAGTAAATAGAAACAGCTCTTGAAATGTTTTATGGTCATGAACCAATATATTCTCTTAGAACTTGAAACACTTTAAATAGCAGCACGCCACAACACAGCAGACACTCAATAACTGTCAGCTATCAAAGAGGATAGGGACAGATAAATGGCTCAGTGGTCCGGAGTCAGGAAGACCCGAGTTCAAATTTGGCCTCAGAGAATAGCTGTGTGACCCTGGACAAGTCACCTAAGAAAACAGCAAACTACTCCAGTATCTTTGCCAAGGAAACTACCATGGACAGTATTGGTGTGCTATGATCCACAGGGTTATGAAGAGGCAGGCATGACTGAACAACAGAACATGAGTAAGCAATAGGCATCATTGTGTTTGGAGAAACCAACAAAGAGGAAGTACTTGCCTTATAAGGGATAAGGGGACATGAAGTCCAAGTTTTACCCCATAGCTCTTACTATCTACATAATTGTAAGTCACTTTCTCTTTCACTACATGAGCCATGCCTCAAAAACTAAGTAAATTTAGAGATGAGTTGCTTAACTGAATCAGGTGAATGACATTTCTAGATAGCCATGAGACCAGATTAGTTTCTGCTAGAGAAGTTATTTTTAGTTAATTAATGAAGCAAATAAACTCAAGAAGAAGTTGTAACTCAGAGTTTCTGAGAAAATGAAGCAGCTCTATACTTTGGAGAGTTGTAAACCTCAAAAGATAATTTTCAATTTTGTTCTCAGCCCATTTCTTGAAATGAATTTCTTGAAAACACTATGGACATATTTAAACTGGATGAAGGTTGATATCCTTTAACCAAAATAAAAAAAAAATCAAGTTCTAATATTTCCTCACTTTCTATCTGAAGACAAATTACTTATTGAGGATTTGTAATGGTATTTTTAAAATCCAGTTATTCATGTTTTTATACAGTTCCTGGTGTGAAATTTCCTTATTTGATTTCTAGTTATTTGTCCATGAAAAATTAATAGCAAGAAGAGTGAATTTAATACTCCCAACAACCTTGATCTAAAGTTTTTTAAAAAAGAATATTTGTGTAAAGTTATTGTATTGCATAAAGCTAACACAGAAGTTGGTTGTAAAAGAGAAGGAAAACAGCATGAGTTAAGTGAAACTTGAGAAATAATTTTTAAAAAGCATTCTTTAACAAATAGTACTGCTTCCAAAAATTCCACTCTCTTTTAAATTGTACATGAACTTGTGTATGCAAGAAATTGTGTCACCTACTAGAGATCATAAGGTAAAACTAAACCCCCACTCCGAAAACTTTGTAATGTTACCAAATCTATTCAGCTTTTGACAAGGAAGGGCCAGTCTATTGATGCAGAAACTTGAGCTATCAACTAAATACTAGTACCTGTATGTACTAGAATGCAGATTTTGTGATTTAAATGGTTTTCTTCTAAAAGTATATTCTGCATTTCAAATGCACTCTAATCTGAACCATTTGGGAAGAAAGTTCAAATAAATCGATACTGCTTTAAAAAGAATTCTTGAGAAATATTACATCCTTCCATTATGTAATTATTCAACCATTTTCTCTCTTTTTGCAATGAAAATCAAATCAGAGAATAGTGGTGGTGATTTCAAAAAGCCAAATCAAAACAAGAACTATGTATGTGTGTGTAAGATGTTCTTCAGTTTTTCTGGACTATGAATGTACTACTTTTTTTTTCTTTTTAAAACCCTTATCTTCCATCTTGGAGTCAATACTGCATATTGGCTCCAAGGAAGAAGAGGGGTAAGGGTAGGCATTGGGGGTCAAGTGACTTGCCCAGGGTCAAACAGCTGTGAATGTACTACTTCTAAAAGAATACTGTGAAGTACTTTTAGGGAGCTGGCAGGGAGAAGAAGGGAATAACAGCCTCATCACATATCGAGGAAGTGAAAGGACACATTTAATTCACTATCTAGATGTCAGAACATTTTAGACACAGAATTTTAGTGCCCGCATGTTAAAAACAGACATATTCTTAGCAAGTAAAACATTGTCTCTTTAACTATGGACAGAATTAGGAAAATGCTTTTGCCCTGTGTGTACCAGCTTTAGAAAAACTGATCTAGATTTGAATGCTTTACCTGGGATTCCAGAGTCATCAGGCAAAATGATCAAAAATACTTAAAGGAACGTTGTCTTTTAACATGAAAATTATGTTTTATCTTACCCAGGTCCATACTGACCGATCAAAAAACATTCATTGTACATAAGGAAACTGAGAACTCTCCAATTTGGGGGAAAAGATTTATGACAGCTTATTTCAGACTTTCAGATCAATGAAAAGTGATAAGAAGGGCAGTTTTCCTGGTCTTAGTATGCTACTTCCATAACTGAGACAACATCAAGGATTACAGTGCTTATGACATCCTTTATTCAATTCACATAGAAAAGCATGCAGTATTAATGTAAAACAGTACAGTATTAATGTAAAATGTTCAGTGCACATTAGGTAAACAAGTCATTAGCATACAAACCCATTTTTAAAGGCCTGTATAGGGATACTGAATGTTTGGAATAACAAGTGCTTTTCCAAACCTAAATTAAAACTTGTGCTTAACTCTTCCCCACCCCCACCCCCTGCACACTCCCCACAAAAGAAAAAGCACTTTTATCTTACATAAGAGAAACATTCTATGACTACCCAAAACCTAACTTTCTTAAAGCATGGAAAACAGAGCAAGCAAGAATGCTAGCATGCACAAAGACTGTGGTTTCGATAAAGCACAGTGCCATGCAAACAGCAAGTCCAGCACTTCAATAAGTAGCCCTGGGACATCATCAGAGCTAGAATATGGGACTGAGAACTTAAAGTGCTCTATATCCAAGCCATGAAGTTATCATATTTCCCCACTCAGAGTAAGCTGAATTTCTGGTTTTCCATAAAGAGGTAGGTAAACAGACTCAGCTTGGGGGGGGAGGGGGGAGAGGGAACCCAAAACCAACAAAAAACCAAACAAAACCAACCACTTTGAAGTTGAAAACCATGATTCTTTCTTCTCCATTTTTGAGGTTGTACCTATGCTGGCTAGATAAAGGAGAATTAAAAAAACAACAACAAAACTGAAGACCAAACTCAAAAATTATATAGGCTGCCTCCAATAAAATCATGCCTAGAGTGCTAATTCACAATATGTAGCCTTTCCTAAAGTCGAGGGTCATTACTGTAATAAAATAATGGTGGCAGGTAAAGAGGATTTGCATACTGAGAAAAGTGCTATGGAAACAAAATGTTTTATGGACCTTACAGACAGCTCTGAGGATTTTATTTAAGATCTACAAGTTTCTCCTTACCAGCAGGCTGCTGCATCTGACAAATAAAATACAAGAATACAAAATACACCCACTTTGATACTTCACGATGATGATGATGATGATTAAAAAAAAAAAAACTCAAAGGAAAGCCAAGCTCCTGGCATTATTCATGAGGAGGTTTCTCAGGAGTATGGAAGTAAAGCCTACGCCATTCATTTTTGACTTTTTTGGGGGGGACAGTTAAAAGGATCAATACAAACTAGCTGGGATTTCTCTGGAGGGGCAAGGGAATAGGTGGGAAATGACAGTTCAGAAACTTCCATTTTCCTCTCAGGACAAAGACAACTAGTATCTTTTCAATAGAAATGAATCAACTTTTAGTTGCTTTGGATGGGCTGGCACTAGAAAGGCTACTTTGGATTTTTCTTTTTGCTGACTGATTCATACTCTTATTCCTCTTTTCAGGCACAAAGGAAGCAGACCACGGGGACTGAAGGTGATTGTGAACACTGTGCATCTCTGAGGACACCTTGAAAAAAGATGGCCCAAACCTCTGATCATCAAACAGCCTATGTGAGTTACTAAACAAAAAACTCTGGGATAACTCCCTCTGAAACAAACAGTTTTGGGGTTTGATTTCACTAGTTCCTGAATTGGGAGAGGGGAGGAGTGGAAAGTGTTCATTCATTTCTTGGTCAGATGGTGAAAGGATGAAAAAAGAAGTGGGTTTCCACTCATTTCTATTTCCTGGCTGATCAAGCAGCTGAGAACATTTTGTAAGGTTTGGCTTAGTTCTTTCTTCTATTTTTTCAGAGTCATCCAAAAATTCGTTGCTTTGTGCTAACTTTGTTGGCATTTCCATGTCAGCTGACTTAAAACTGTTATAGGGACTCTTACTGTTGTCTGATTCGGACATCATGGAGTCTAGCTCAGAGATCTTATCAAGGTAGGCTGCATCCATTGAGGCTTCACTGGATGTCCTGGTACGATTCATTTCAAAGGAGCGAATAGAATTTAACCTTTTAGATAAACAGGAGCCTGCTTTCTCATTGGATTTCAAATCTCCAGAAGAACTTGCAACTGTATTCTGCTCTGAACTTTCAAAATTTAAGTTTTGGGCAAAATTGGAAGGGCAACAATCCCAAAACACTGACTTTGGGGAAGTGAAGCATTCTGATTTCTTTCCATTTTCACTACTGTTTGTATCATCCGGGAGGGAATCTTTGCTACAATTGCTTGGAGTGCCACAAAAATCATCAAACACCAATTTTCTTAGATGGTGTGAGTGCTTTCTGATACTCTCCGTTTTGACTAGAGAGCTTTCTTTGTTATCTGGGGTATTGAGCTGAAGACAACTAAGAGACAAAGAGGGGGTACAGGGAGCTGGGAGATCATAAAGTTCCTCATCTTTATATGGTTCACAATTCCCAGTTTTATTATTCCACTGTCTTTCCAAACAAGCATCCAACCTTGAATCAGGGACATCTAATAGGATTTTTAACTGTTCTGGGAAGAGTTCTTTGTTCTTACAACACTCTGTCTCTCTCTCACTTGAGCCTTCTTGACTAGCAGAATTAACATCTAAGAGTCTACTACTTGAAGACTGTGTAAGGTGTGTAGCGCTTGGGTTGGGTGGAATAGGCTGCTTTCTGGTACCATCTCCCTGACTTGTTGAAGTTGTGGAACCTTCCTCAGGGCAACTGTTTCCTTGGCCTTCTGTAGAAAGTACTCTTTGGCTAATGGAGTTTGTAGTTTCAGTTTCTTCACTTGGGCTTTTTAGCAGTGAGATTTGAGATTCTAATTCTTCAATATACTTATCACTTCGTTCCAGGGCTTTCTTGAGGCGATTTGTTTCTCGCTCATACTGTTCTACCTTGGACTGAAGAGCAGCAACTGTAAATCTGCCAAATCTGCAAGAAATGGAAGGAGAATTAATCTTTCAACTGAAGTGCAGTTTTTATATTTTTTTCCCTTTTAAAAAGTTTAAGAGCATAAATAATTGCATCTTCTTCCAATTCCATATAGATAATACTGAAATTTCTGGCTTCTCAGTGAATGGGGACATAAACATACTCCACCATTAGTTTTTTTCTTACTTGATAATGGCTTTTCCTATATATTAACCTGCAGAAAAATAACAATAGTTAATAGCTATCAGCATTCTTTACTAATCAAATCAGACCATTAGTAGCACAGAGGCGGAAACTATCTGAAGATTACCCTTCCAAGAGCTAGACCTATCAATTCAGTTCAAATATGCATGAAGAGTTATCCCCTAAAACAATGGCAAAGATTTATGATAACATTTGAACAGTAGTCCACATCTTGAAATATTTACATTCAATCATTTTCCTATCGTACAGCCGTGTTTTACAATACATTTCTTACACAATGTCACCTTGTCAAATATAAAATGCCAATTTTAAATTCAGAAATCTTAACAGTCCTGAAAGAGGTGGTTTTAAATACTTATTTGGTCCCTTTCAATTACAGCCAACCTATATCTACAGCTTTTTACTCAGCCTTCCTGAGTCTTGGGCTTTAACTCATTCCAGAGCTACTTATTTTTGGCATTTTACTATTGTGTAGGACATCAATCTCATTTCTTCCAACTTTGAAATACAAAATCTGTGCTTGTGGTTTGGATACATTCCACATAAAAATATTTTCTTACTGTTCTTGAGAACAAGAATTTAAAATTGAGGTTGAAAAGAACATATCATAGAATCATCCCTCATTACTTTGTTTACATGGACCTTTTCCCCAGAGAGCAGGTATTGGTCGGGTGAATGCTCTAGTACACCAACAAGGGTACCAGGACAATACATATAATTGAGTGAATCAAATGTTTTCTGATGAAATAATGTATTTAACCATAAAAGGTTACCCCTTCTCTTACTTTCCTTCTTCTTACCTCCCCTACTTCAAAATAAAAACCTTTCCTTCCAAATAAACATTCATTCAAAACATTTTCTAAATCTTAGATGCTTATGACTGTGATCTCTTTAGTAACTTTTTAGGATTTCTATAACTCTTTGAAACTATGGTATTATTCTTTGACTGTACTTGTTTCTAAGATATCTATATTCCTATGTACCCTACTTCCAATCCTACTTTGATAGGAATCTAACCCTACAACACAACCAGTTACAAGTTATCAATTGAGTGCCCACTACATGTTTGACAATAATGATAAATTGTAAGAGAAATGGGACTGACTAGTTGTCTTCCAAACTTGACATATCTCCAGCCTTGACATATATGTTTATGAAGGCTATTTCTATAGCTTAAATAGACTGAATTTTGCTTGTTCTCCATCTTTTTTGCCACCCCCTCCCAATGCATACCTGAGATTGGTCCCTCCTTTCTCAGTTTTGCAAGAGTGCTTTTTCTGGCCCCATTCTTTGCATATGTTGATTCCTACTACTTATCTGTGTACAGTCTGGAATTCTCTTAATACTAGGGGTCATAAACTGCAGTCCAAGTGTCCATGGAGAGATTTTAGGGGGTCTATGAACTAGGAAGGGAAAAAATGCGACATCTTTATTTTCACTAACTTCTAAGTAAAATTTTATCATGTCCTCTAATTATGTATGTGGGCAACAAACTACTATTCTGAGAAGGAGTCTGTCCAGAAGCTTCACCAGGCTGCCAAATGGGTCCATTATACTGCCAAATGAGAATCCTTACCTTAATAAAATGTTAGTGCCTAGAGGGCAGGTACTATCATGACTATTATTTTGTGCACATGTATACACACATACACACATGACTTGTAATCCTAGTACCTTGTACACAGCAGGCAGCTCTGAATTAAATTTGCTGTTACAGCCATATACACCTGTGTTTTTCTCTCTAGACCTTTAAAACCTAAAGGACTTAATTTTTATTTAAAATTAACAACTCTTCCTTTCTCTCATGCCAAGTCTCATCCCTAATTTAGAGGCAGCCACAATCTATCCGGATCACCAAAGGCCCTGTGTCCTCCTGTCACTATTTAGTTTGATTCTAGAAGAGTTAAAGGAACTGTGATCTATGTTGTTCTAAAAGAAGAGGTCTGAGGTATGTATGATTTCCTAATATTATTTTGCTCTATGAAATTAACTAGATCCCCAAGGGAAAACCCTTTAGCTTCTCAAAAGGAGATGGCAACAAATCTGTCCTTTTGGACAAGGAGGGTATATTCTGTGAGGAGGGAGGTAAAGGAAGGTAAAGTTTGTCAGCTGGAATATTTAAATATAATGCCAATATATGTTGTAGTTTCCCTTACTAATTCAATACTTCAAAACATGAACCCTCATATTAAAAAGTCAACCTCTGATCAATGTGCATAAAGTTTTGGGTTAAACTTAGCAATACATTTTCCAGATTACTCCAAGAACGATTTTCTTTTGAAAAGGCTTTGACATTTACATACATAGCTGACAAGTTTTAAATGGAAGAATTATGTAATATGTTTATTTAATGCAAAGAGGAAAAGTTGCAACATCCAATTTGCTTACCAAGAGGAAGCTTTGTATTCTCAAGTGTAATTTTTATAACAAGTGTCCTCAGGTGAAAAATCAAATTGCTCAAAACTTAGCAATACTAATAGGTAATATATGAAATGCTGCAGAGGGATGTCTGAGAAGGCAGCAAAGGCTTTGGTAAGGATATACCAATTACAAAGATCTTTCCCTCCACTTCCTAAGCTTAGAAGATTTTAACTCATAAGAGACTATGTGTGTATACAGCTGGATGCAAAAGATATGAGTTCAGATTCTGACTCTGGAATTCCATCTCTAGGAATGTGTTTCCTCATCTGTAAAATGAGAAAATAATGCCATCCGTATTTGTTAAATGTTAAAGTGTTTTGCGATAGCAAAGTAATTAATAAATTGCTGTGATATGATTAGATTTAAAGTTTGGATATGACTTTATGATTCTCCATTTATTTGTTTTAATGCTTTAGGCTATTATTCTTTAAGCAAAAGAACAGAAAAGAAAAAAAAATGTCCACCAACTGATTCAATGAAGAGAATCCAAAATGCTAACATTTACCCTGAAACTTACAGTAATTTTCTCCATCTTGAGGCAGAAGCAAAAATGTTGTGAGTTGAAAGAAAGAGAAAGAAAATGAAGCAAGAAACATCCCTTAGATGCCTCAGCCATGAAAGACATCATAGTACGTTGGACTTGGGTTCTAGTTACAAGGGCTTTGCTCAAATTCCAACTCTGCTAGGTAATCTGTGTGATTTAGGGCACATCATATAACAATCTGGGTCTTAGTTTCTTTATCTGTAAATTGAAGGGGTTAGACTCGGTGTATCCCATCCCTCAGTCTCTGAATTCTCTAATCAATCTCCTCATCTATAAAATGAGGATAGACTAAATGATGCCAAATGTCATTTCTTTTAACTCATAGATTCTATGTTTCTAGTCTCATATTTCCTGATGGATATCTCTAGAATATCCTGGATAAACGATCATTAAGCCTTTGGACCAATAATACTTGGATTAAAAAGTCAGTGGCATCAATCAATGTACAATGATCTATTAAACACTTATTATGTGCTAGGTATGAGAAAAACAAAGACAAAAATGAAAATAGTCCTTGCACTCCAGGAACTCAGATATTCAAAGGAGAGACAACATGTCTACATATAAATATATGCAAGGTAATTTGGGGGAAGGGGCAGCTGGGTGGCTCAGTGGATTGAGAGCCAGGCCTAGAGACTGGAGGTCCTAGGTTCAAGTCCGACCTCGGACACTTCCAGCTGTGTGACCTTGGGCAAGTCACTTGACCCTTATTGCCCACCCTTACCACTCCTGGGCCAAGGACGGTCCCTAGCCCGGATGAAAAATGAGGAGGGTTGGGTGTGGGGCTAGCAACCCCACCCTGTAAAAACTACATCTGCTAAAGAAACTGCAACCTAAAGTAGGGGCAGCTGGGCTAGCTCAGTGGATTGAGAGCCAGGCCTAGAGACGAAAGGTCCTAGGTTCAAATCCAGGCTCAGACACTTCCCAGCTAGGTGACCCTGAGCGACTGTGTGACCTGTTGCCTACTGGTTGTGGCCCTATGCTCCTAGAATGGAGTCCCAGGATAAAAAAAAAAAATTGGGGGGAAGTAGAACTAGCGATTCATGTGTGGGTTAAGTCAAGGCCTCACATAGTTAACAGAACTTAAGCTGAACTTTGAAGTAAATCTAGGTTTCTAACTGGCTGAGGTAAGGAAAAGGTTCATTCTAGGTATGGGGGACAGCCTGTATAAAAGAATGGGGATGTGAGAAGTTATGTGTCAGTACGGCAAAAAGGCTATTCTGCCTGGTACAATAGTAAATAAAGGAGAGTTATATAAAGGTAGAAAAGCCGAGTAGTGAAGGGCCTGAAGTGCCAAAAAGAGGAATTATATTGAGACAACTAGGTGGTACAGTGGATAGAACGCTGAAGCTAGTCAGGAACATCAGCATTTGAATTGGAATTCAGGTACTAATCAGCTATGTGACCTTGGACAAGTCACTTAGCATCTGCCTCAATCTCCTCTTCTGTAAAATTGGGATAAGGATAGCATTTATTTCCAATGTGATATTTGTAAAGAGCTATGTAAATGCTAGCTGTGACTACTGCCATTGTTATTTTTGTTACTATTTATTATAGAGCGAATAGGGCACCAGTGGAATCATAAAGGCTATTTTGACATGAGTCAAAATTATGGAATTTAAGACTTATAGGAAGCTTAAAGATTATATATCTGTCATTTGTCAGATAAGGAAACTGAGGGCCATGAAATTGCAATAGCTTGAACAAGATCATATAATAAGTAGTAGAATGAAGACTTGAATTCAGGTTGTTGCACTTCAAATCTTGTTTTCTTTCATACTGCACTATTCTAACTACAAGGGGATTCTGGTTTCACCCTCGGTACTTTGATTAAAGTAATTTTAACAGCAGTACAACTCCTTCTACTCACCACATTTATACTGTTCTTTTCTGATACAAAGAATAGTCACCTACATGATCTTCTATTTAAGCTTGTTAATGCAAGCAATATTAATTCCATTTTATAGAAGGGGAAATTTACCAGCTAGTAAACTACTAAACGGTAGAACTGGGCCTCAGTATAGTTGATTTCGAAAAAAAAAAAGTTGATCCTTGAATCAAAAGCCCTAGATCTGTGTTCTAACTCTGACATTTACTAGCTGAGTGAAGCTGGATAATCATAACTGCTCTGAACTGATGTTTTCTAAGCAGTAAAAAAGGAATAACATTCTTAACAATTTACCTTAAAGAGTACTTGGGAGCAAGCTGTAAACTTCAAAGTGATGTGTGTGTGTGTGTGTGTGTGTGTGTGTGCGCGCGCGCAAAATGCAGTATTGTACAGTGTGAAATCCAGTAGATTTCAAAGGACTTGAGTGCAAATCTTAACTCTGCTACTTATCTTCAGAATCCATGGATGGAAATTATGTCAGAAAAAATTCCTAGCAATCTGGCTATCCAAAAATGGAAAGGGATGTTATGAGAGGGAATTTCCTTGGAAATCTTAAAGCCAAAGTTAGATGAACCAACGTCATCATTCTACATTCTATTCCTCTCTTCCAGTCTCTTCTAATGAGGTCACTCATTAACCCTTCTACACGTGTCCCTGATTTTACTCCCTCAGTGTGGCTGTTATTTTGAGCATGTGTGGTTAGAATGTGAATCTAGAATATGTATTGCTTCAACTAAGTATTGGCTTTAATTATGCTAAGCACAAAATATATACACTGGTCTTTTCAGCCACATCTATCAGCCCTTGGGTGGTAATCAGTTTCAATGGTCTCATCTCTAATTATAAAAAAAATAGATACTGTGCTTGTGACATTGCCAGATTTTTTTTTAAAGGCAAAATATGTTCAGCACTTATTGATCAAGAGTACCAGTTTGGCAAAGATGATAGAATAAAGACATCAGAGTGAAAAAGACCTGAGTTTAAGTGGCCTTTGTGCCATCTGACTGTGAGAACTTGGGAAAGTAACCAACCCGACAGCATACCTCTACTCTCCACTCTAGCAACTGATCTGCATTGATAGGAAAAGTTTCCTAAGAGTTCTCTAAATCAATGAAATTCCAAGTCTAGACTGAAAAAGTAAAGATAAAACAACCAAACAAAGCCATCAGAGTTCCTGGGCTGAGAATATGACTTTGAGATATACAAAAACCAGGCCATGTTTTTAGAACCAATTTCAGCTTGCATTTTACCATAAAAGAAGTCTTTCATGATACCTACCAGAACAACAATGTTGTGTTTTCCACTTCATTTAGAAGGTTTAAAAGATTGATTTTGACAAAAAATGTGGAACACTGCTAAGGTCCTCATTCCTCCAACACTCTTGTACAAAGAAGAGATATATATATATATATATACATATATATATATATATATATATATAGTTTAGATAGAAGTTATCTCAGTGGAAGAACACCAAAAATTGGGGTGCCTGGGAAAAGCCTTTCCAGAAGGTGTGATTTAAACTGAGTCTTGAAGGAAGACAAGAAAGTTGAGGGGAAAGCATTCCAGGTATGAGGGTCAGCCACAGTAAAGACCCTGAGGAGAACAGACTCTCATAAGCAAAAAGCAGCAATGAGGCATTAGAGTACATGGACGGGGAAAGGTAGAAAGAGTTCAGGTTATGAAGGGCTTTAAAATATAAAGGAGTTTATATTTGAACCTTGAGATAATAGGAAGCCACTATAATTTATTGAGAAGTGTGGTGAAATGGTCAGACCTATATTTTAGGAAGTTTGAATTAATAGCTATGTGGAGAATAAAGACNTACAAAGAAGAGATATATATATATATATATACATATATATATATATATAGTTTAGATAGAAGTTATCTCAGTGGAAGAACACCAAAAATTGGGGTGCCTGGGAAAAGCCTTTCCAGAAGGTGTGATTTAAACTGAGTCTTGAAGGAAGACAAGAAAGTTGAGGGGAAAGCATTCCAGGTATGAGGGTCAGCCACAGTAAAGACCCTGAGGAGAACAGACTCTCATAAGCAAAAAGCAGCAATGAGGCATTAGAGTACATGGACGGGGAAAGGTAGAAAGAGTTCAGGTTATGAAGGGCTTTAAAATATAAAGGAGTTTATATTTGAACCTTGAGATAATAGGAAGCCACTATAATTTATTGAGAAGTGTGGTGAAATGGTCAGACCTATATTTTAGAAAGTTTGAATTAATAGCTATGTGGAGAATAAAGACTGGACAAGGTTGAGATCTGAAGTGAAGAGATCAACCATCTGGCTATTGTAATATGCCAGGGGCAGTGAAAGTCTACTGAACAGGTGCTGACTGTGTGAATGAAAAAAAGGGAAAGTATACAAGAGATGTGAAGAAAAAATTTAAGACTTGGCGACAGACTGGGAATGTGGGGTGGGAGGACACTAAGATTGTAAACCTAGGCAACTAGGAGGAAGATGTACCCTCAACAATCATAGGGAAGTTGAGAAGAGAGGAGGACTTGAAAAGAAAGAGAAGTTGTTTGGGGCATGCTGAGTTTGAGATGTATATCCAGTTTGAGATGTCTATTAGGCACTTAGTAATATGAGACTAGAAGGTGGGAGAGAGGTTACAGCTGTACCAATATGAAAATAGATAAACTATTGGTTAATATAATTTTTTTAACAAGAAAACCAAATCATGAACATCAAAAAAGGGTGAATTTACCACTAATAAGCTGAAATCAAAACAATTATTATGAGTTATTTTGCCCAATTATATGCCAACAAATTTAATAATTTAGGTGAAATGGATGAATATTCACAAAAATACAAATTGCCTAGACTAACAGAGGAGGAAAAAAAGAATCAGATAGATTTTTGAATATAACTAATGTAAGAATTTGTTTCCCTTGGATAAGGATATTTATTAGAATTTACTGCATATTTATAACAAGTCATATGCATATTATGTTACATATTATATTAGATTATGTATAAAAATAAATATGCTTAAAAAAAGGAAAATTACTTGAAGAAAAAAAGCAGTTAAGTTTGGGAGGAAAAAAAAAGAAAATCATCCACATAGAGATGATAATTGAATCCACAGGCGCTAATAAGCTCACCAAATGAAACAATATAGAGGGATAAGAGAAAAAAGGACCCAGGACAAAGTCCTGTGAAACAGCTATGGTTAGTGAATATGATCTGGATGAAATCTAGCAAAGGTGAACTAGGAGAGAATAATTTCCCTAACACCCAGAGAAGAAAGTACCAAAGATAAGAGGGTGACTGACAATATTACAGCTATAGAAGCTCAAGAATGATTAGTACAGAGAAAAGGCCTTTAAGTTCTACAATTAAGAGATGGAAACAGAAAATCTGTTTGAAAGATGAGATCAGAAGCCAAACTGGAGAGAGGGAAGAGAGTGAAAGAAAAGGAAGCAAAGGGTACCTATGGTAGAGTCTTCTCAAAGTGTTTAGTCACAAATGGGAAAAAACATAGAATAACAGCAAGCAGAGATGGAAAGATAAAGTGAGGATGGGAGCCACAGGAGCATGTTTGTAGGCAGTAGGAAGCATCTGATAGACAAGGAGAGATGGAAAATTAATTGAGAGAATGGAGCAATCTGCTGGAAAAAAAATGGGCCTAAATGGGATCGCATGTAGAGGGGTCTTGGTGAGGAGAAGGGACATTTCTGTGTGAGAAGGGGTGAAGACAGAAATAGTAACACTGCATTTCAGAGACATAAGCTGAAAAGAAGGGGAGAAGAGAAAGCTCTTGAGGAATGGCCTTATTTTTCCCTTGAAATATGAGTTATGATTCTCAGCTGAGATGGTGGGAGAGAGGGGCATTATGGAAACTTTGAAAAGATTTGGAATTGCTGCTGTGGTGAGTGGGTTAGTAAGTCAATTAAGGAGGAGTAATAAGATTGCCTTGCTGCAGGGGTACCCATGGAGCCTAGATTCAATATTATCTCTCTTCAAATGCTTTCTGGAACTGATGAAGGCTGAACTCTCCTCTATTCTTGGCCTTGTTCCTAATGTGATGTGCTACCAACCATAGAAGCCTGACCTCATGTAGCCAGCTTTTCTCTGCACTGCAGGTAAAGAGGGATTGTTTTGTTTACTTTGAATAGCATCTTTTCTGCTTTTAAATTATATTTATTTTACTTCAACTCCAACTAGAAACACAAAAGCAGACGGCACTCAGGCTTGCAGTAGCCTATGTAGTGATCCTGTAATGTGAAGTAGGGAAAAGAATGTTTCAGCATGATTCCAGATCTTGAGCCCCAATTTTTAATCCCAAACTGCCCAGAAAATTTCCAATAATATTCCTGCTATTTCCATGGATCAGTGCATCAATGTTCTCAAGGGATGCTAATCTTTAATTGTAGACCAAATTTACTACCAGCAAACTAGTGCAAACTCAATGAAATGCTCAAAAATCAATTCCTCTTCTTTGTTTTTTGCCAATACCACATAAAGGACCTTCTTGTACAATTATATCATAAAACCTCAGCAATAATTCAATATTTGTAAAAGATGGAGGGGTAGAGATTGGGGCAAGGGGGAAAAGTACACTTAAAATTTAAGTTTGGAGCTGACATCACCAATCAAGATGTTTCTACACAGTATACTCCAATAGGCTACATGGAAGACTGATGCATTTGCCCAAAACTTAAAATATAAATATACTATAATTGATTAGATAGCCTTAACTTCTTTTTTGAACACCCATTCTATATTGGGGGGTAAGGTGGATAGGCAAGTGGGCAAAGGAAAGAGAAAAATAGTTTTTTTAAGTGTTATGGTCCCAAGTCTTTTAGGTGTTTTAAATCTGAAAATCTAATTATTTGATTTGGTCATTAGCATGTGTTACAGTAGGCCACTTCACTATTATATCATTACAATAAAGGCAAGCAGATGAGGAGAGATGATGGTCATTCTGCCCATTCCCAATTAATTGCACCTCCAGAGATGGGCCCCTTAGGCATCTGAGGGCCTGTGCAAACAACTCATTTTGGTGCCTTGCTGTCAAAGTCTGAGCCCCAGGGCACCATCAGGTTCCCCTGACAGTCTACAAGATCCCCTTCTAGGGAAACCATAGGGCATAACAAAAATCAGTCATCTTATCAGGCCAGGGTCAAATGCCAGGAATTATGGAGTTGGAACAGACTCAGGGCAGGATGTCAAGAAGAACTTCCTGGCAGCAGTGAACTGTGGAATAGGCCTAAATTCATGGGTTCCCAAAACACTACTGACTACAGGATCTTAATCAAATCACATTTCTATATCTAAATTGCTTCATCTATAAAATGAGGGGATTGAACCGTATTGTCTCCAAAATTCCTTCCAATTTCTTCCCATAGACAAGCATGGGACAGGAGCCTGGCATCACACAGATCAGAAGGACAAATGCTGATTCAAAACAGCAAAAGAAGAGATACTGAAGGTTTCAGGTAGGTTTACACCTCAAAGTATAAACTGTTCGGTTCAAATCTCTACGCTGCTTAAAAGTGCCAAGAACCTCTCTACTTGTTAGCCTTTAGAGTCCTTAACTACTTGTAGATCAACTCCTACCTTGTCAGGGTTCAAATATGGAAAGGAGACCCATTGAAGAATATAACATATGTATTACTTTTGATAACAAAAGGGAAGAAATATAATATCTACTTACTTTTACGGTAGAACTGAACAAATTATGATAGAAATGTAATCAAAATTCTATAATGTTATGAAGGTTAGTGGAATCAGAGAAAAGATACAATAGAAGACTTGCATGAACTGATGCAGAAAAGCAGAGCCCCAAAGAATATATACAATGACCACAATAGTGCTGATGCAATAGATAGTGTTGGGTTGGGAGCAAGGAAGACCCAAATTTGAATCTTGCCTCAAACACTAGTTACATGACACTGGGCAAGTTACTGAACATCCTTCAGCCTCAGTTTTCTTATCTGTAAATTGAAGATAATAACTGTACTTACCACAGGGTTGTTGTAAAGATCAAATAAGATATATACATAAAGTGCTTTGCAAGTCTTAAAGTATGACATAAATGCTAACTATTGTTATTATCATCATTATAACATGGGGAGACTACAAAACTCTGGTTAGATAAAATAGACAATGGTTAGTGCCACAATGTCAAAGGCAAAGACCACATTCCTCTTTTCTATTAACAACTGAAGTTTATGGGAATAACTTTGTAAAGGGATTTGTTGGGAAGTTTCTGTTGTGTTAAAACCAAAATGAATCAATGAATTTAAATAAAAACACAATTCTATAATAGGGGAAGAACTTAGACATCAACTAAACCACCACTATGGAGCAAAGAGGAATGTCCTGAGGTCCTCCTGTAGGAGAAGGAAGACTTACTATCTTCTTCAAATGCTCTTCTGAGAGGCCTATTCAATCCAGTAACCAGAGGAAAAGGCTGAGTAGTGGGAAATTCTGGAGTCTCTACTGCCACCAAGCACACTACAATGAGGCATGAGTAGTAAGTCACTATTGGTCTGGAATTGCCCCTTGGCCTCTTCAAGCCTTGGGAGTGCTGAGCAGTAAAACGCTTTGTGTGCACATTAGGGGTCCCTGAGTCTACAGCAGAGTATATATAGAGATGCTAGCATTAAAGAATACACATCTGGCCATACCCATAAAAAGTAAAAGCCCAGGAGAGGTATGTTGGGATGAGATGGTGGGGCAGAGCTCTCTACAGACTTCTGAGCTCCCCAGAAGGCAGCCAGGCAGAGCGGGAGGGACAAATGAAGGAGTGGTGTGTTGCTCTATGAGGCAGTTTTGCTTAACTGTTCTCTGAGAATGTAGTTTCTCTAGAGTTTATTTGGGTATTCACTGGAAAGCATCTGTTATGTCACAAAATAAAAAAACTTAAAAACTATATTTTAGAAAGGAAGTAGTGGTGAAGCCAAGACAGCAGATTAGGGACAGTAACCCAGCTGAACTCTCTCAATACAAACAAATTTAAAATAAAACCTCAAATTCTGGAGCAACAGAGCTAACAAAAGGACAGGGTGAGAAGTTTTTCCAGCTTAAGAAGATTTTGGAGGCTGGCAAGAGACAACAGTGAGCCCCCTCCCCTCACACCCTCTGTGGGCCAGCCTACATGGCAGCAGCACAAATTGTGGGCCTTGGAGGTGGCTTTGAGAGAGTAGCAGCAGCATTTTCCATGGCAATCAGCCTAGAGACAGGAAAGGTCAGACGCCTGATCAGAAAGAGACTTCTGGAGAATCTTTGCTGGCACTGGGTGCAGCAGGTGCTAGTTAGCAATTCTATTGCCTCTAAGTTGTTCTAGTCACAGCTCCAGGGCAGAGAGCAGTGCCTCTTGTCAGGCACAAGGCAGAAAGGAGCGTGGCACTTGTGGCTACAAGAGAGAAGAAGGCCAAGAAGAGCACTAGCACTTGTGGCTGCAGGGAGCAGAGGCCCTTACTGGTTAAAGCCAAGGGACAGACCAGGAGATTAATAACAACACCTCTGAATCACAATATTTTGGAATCACTGAACATCTGCAGACCCTCAGAATGAGCTCTGAAAATCCTCATGCTTGAGGCAGTGCCTTTCTACCCCAGGTAAACTGAGTACAACATTAATATAAAGTCCGAAGTCAAGAAATAGGCTGGAAAAATGAGCAAACAACAAAAATAATTTTATCATAAAAAGCTACTACAGTAGCAAAGGAGGCCAAGATGCAAACTCAGAAGACAACAATGTGAAAACAGCTAAAAGCAAAGCTTCAAAGAATGATAATTGAACCCAACCCTAATAAGTATTCCTGGAAGAGTGAAAGAAATAAGAGTGACAGAAAAAATTGGGAAAAGAAATGGGAATGGCACAAGAAAATTATAAAAGAGGATTAACAACTTAGTAAAAAAAAGCACAAAACTATTAAAGAAAATAGCATCTTAAACAGAATTGGTCTAATGGCAAGGACAACAACAATTCACTAAAGAAATCCTTACAAAGCATAATAGGCTAAATGGAAAAGGAGGTACAAAAACACATTGAAAAAGATAATTTCTTAAAAATAGAAATGGGCAAGTGGAAGATAATAACACCATGAGACATCAAGAAACAATAAAAAAAGTCAAAAGAATGAAAAAAAAAGAATAAAATGTGAACTATTCTCATAAAAAAAAAAAAACCTGACCTAGAAAACAGATCAAGAAGAGGTAACTTAAGAAGTACTGGACTAATTGAAATCAAAAATGAAAAAAAGAACCTAAACATCCTATATCAAGAAACTATATAGGAAAACTGCTCTCATAGCTTAGCTCCAGAAACTAAAATAGAAATTTAAAAAATCTACCCATCACCTCCTGAAAGAGATCCCCAAATAAAAACATATAGGAATATTATAAGCCAAATTCCCAAGCTCCCAGGTCAAGGAGAAAATACTGTAAACAGTCAGGAAGAAACAATTAAATATCATGAAATCATAATCCAGTTCACACAAGATTTAGATTTAGCAGCTTGAATAATAAAGGAGTGGAGGGTTTGGAATATGATAT
The DNA here is from genome assembly GCF_016433145.1 of Gracilinanus agilis. NCBI lineage: Eukaryota > Metazoa > Chordata > Mammalia > Didelphimorphia > Didelphidae > Gracilinanus > Gracilinanus agilis. Next base: position 554,696,455 of record NC_058132.1, on the reverse strand, counting down.
TCTTGAAGGCATATGACGTAGGATTCCTATTAATATTAACCTACTCACAGGGTGGAGCCAAGAGGGTGGAGTAGCACCAAGGAAAGCTGGAGAATGTCTGAGAATCTTCTCAAACCAACCTTAAAATAGAGCCTCAAAACCAATACTGGAGTAACAGAACCATCAAGGAGGTGAGAGGAGAACTGGAAGTAAAATTGTACACAGAGGAGTGCAAGGCACCCACCCCTCACTTACTGCTCCAGGTTCTGAACCTGGGCACAAGCCAACCCCAAGACCTTGCCTCAGTCAACAACAGTCACTCCACACCCATACCTGGAAGGCTGAAGTCCCACAAAAGCCTGAAGTGAGGCCCCAGCCCCAGAATGAGGGAACTCCCAGTGCCCTGATCCCTGCAAGTCATCAGCAGCCCCTGGAGGAGACTGAGTCTACAGCAAGAGGTGACTTCTAAAGTTCTGAGTCCACAGGCCATCATACCATCTTGGAAGACCTGAAACTTACAGAAAATCAGAACCAGAGGAGAGCAAACAGCAAGGAAAAACTGAAATTTAAGATAATGCACCCTCTACCGTGAAAACCACCTTTAAAATAATTGTTTTTTTGTTTTTTTTTTAAAGGTTGGGGAAAATGAGCCAGCAGCAAAAAAAGTTAACAGAAAATTTTTTTTATGGGGACAAAGAAGAATAAGGCACAGAATCGGTAGGGGACAGTAAGATCAAAGCAGCCACACATAAAACTTCAAAGAAAAATAGGAAAATTGGTCTCAGACTCTAGAAAAATAACCTCAGCAAAAGTGAATATAATCTTTCCAGGGGAAAAATGGATATTTAATGAAATAGAAGAATTTCAAGCATTTTATGAAAAGATCAGAGCTGAACAAAAAACCTGATATTCAAACACAAGACTCAACAGAAATCTAAAAAAGTAAATATGAAAGAGTAATCATAAAAGTCTCAATAAAGTAAAACTGTTTATATTCCTACATGCAAAATGATACATTTAACATAATTAAGGTAGTTAAAAGGAGTCTATACAGAGACACAGGGCATGCCAGTGAGTTGATTATAATGGGATGATCTCTAGAAAAAAAATGAAGGGGTGAAAAAAAGAGATACATTGGGAGAAGGGAGAGAAGTTGAGCAGGAAACATTTTTCCCACAGAAAAGAAGCACAAGAAGAGTTTCTTTAAATGAAAGAGAAAATGGGGAGTGAGTGGGCAATTAGTTCAAAGAGGGAACAATATATGCAATACACTCAACCTGGGTATAGAAATCATTAAACAAAAAGGAACCAGGAAGGAAAAAAAAATAAAGAGAAAACCGGAGAGAGTGGGGAGGAGAGAAAACAGGATTATATTTAAAAAAAAAAAAAAAAAAGAAGGGGCAGTTGGGTAGCTCAGTGGATTGAGAGCCAGGCCTAGAGACGGGAGGTCCTAGGTTCAAATCTGGCCTCAGACACTTCCCAGCTGTGTGACCCTGGGCAAGTGACTTGACCCCCATTGCCTACCCTTACCACTCTTCTGACAGAAGGTAAGGGTTTAAAAAAAAAGAAAAAGAAAAGGTAAATTAAGGGAGGTAGTGGTCAGAAGCAAGATAGGCTTTTGAGGAGGGACAGGATAAAAAGAAAGAGATGAAAACAGATAAAGGGAAATATATAATAATCAAAACTGTGAATGTGAATAAGGTGGGCTCATCTATCAATGGAAACAACAGATTAGAAACCAAAATCCAACAATAGAGTTAAAATAAAGGGCTAGAGTTGAATGTATTATTGACTAACCGAAAGAGAAAAGACAAGAGGAATAATAATGATCTCTGACAAGCAAAAGCAAAAAAAAAAAAAAAAAAGACGACTAAAAGAGATGATTGGGAAAAATACATTTTTCTAAACGGCATCAGGAAATGAAGTATTATAAAAAATTTACATTAAGTTTCTCTGACAAAGGCCTCATTTCTCAAATATGTAGGAGTAAGAGTCAAATTTATAAAAATAAGAGCCATTCTCCAATTGATAAAAGGTCAAGGATTATAAACAGGCAATTTTTAGAAGAAATCGAAGTTATCTATAATCATGAAAAAATGCTTTGAAAAACATTATTGATTAGAAAAATGCTTAGACAATAATACATTCAACTCTAAGGTACCACCTTACACCTATTAGAAATGACAAATACTGGAGGGGATGAGAGAAAAAAATAGGTACACTAATAAACTGTTAATGGACTTATAAACTGGTTCAACCTTTCTGAAGCATAATTGAGAATTATGTCCAAAGGGCTACAAAAACAATGCAAGTCCTTGACCCAGCAATACCACTACTAGGGACAAGTCCCAGAGAGATCAAAGGAAAAAGAAAAAAGGATCTATATGTATAAAAATATTTATAGCAGCTCTTTTTGTAGTGGCAAAGAATAGGGAATTGAGAGGATGTTCATCAGTTGGGGAATGGCTAAACAAGTTGTGTCATGTGATTGTTGTAGCATAATAACTGTGCTATAAGAAATGACAAAGGGGGTAGGTTTCAGAAAAACATGGCAAGATCTATATAAAATGATGCAAAATGAAGTGAGAAAAATTGGGAGGTCATTGTGTATAGTAATAGTAATGTTATAATTTTTTTTATTTTTCATACATTCATTTATATACACATAACACAAATGATATATGAAAAGTAACTAAGGAAAATACAAATAAAATTCTATGTGAGATCCAAGATGGGATCAAAGGAGGCATCCTGGAAGAGATGGCATCTGAGCTGTGTCTTAAAAAAGAGGTTAAAAGTAGAATTGCTTATTGGCTCCAGGAGGTGGGGAGGGAAAGAAAATGAATCATGTAAACATGGAAATATATATTTTTTAAGTTTTAATTTTAAAAATGGGTTAGATTTCAATCGATAGTATTGGGGTTCATTCAGAATGAGGGAAAGAACACTCCAAAGAGAGGGAAAGGCAGATGCAAAGAAAGCACATGGAAAGAACTGTAGGAGAGAATTGAAAATAGTCTAGTCTTGTCAAGGGGAATAGTATGAGATAAGGTTGTAAAGGTGTTGTTAAGAGGAGAGGGAAAGAGGAACTGAAAATGCTCGAAATGGAGGGGTTTTTTTGTTGTTGTTTTTTAATGTTTTAGAAAAATTTTCCATGGTTACATGATTCATGTTCTTACTTCACCTCCGACAAACACCTTCCCCCATAGCCGATGCGTATTTCCACTGGTAATAGCAATGTTATAATAAGTATCAATGACTACTCTAATTAATACAATGATTCAAGACAATTACAAAGGACTCATGATGAAAAAAATGCTATCTGCCTCCAGAGAGGGAACTGATGAAGTCTGAATAAAAATGGAAATATAATTTTCTCACTCTGTTTTTTCTTGCTTCTTAAAGTAAAATGGCAAGTTTCTGGACAAACAAAACCAATGTAACCAATATTAGAAGGGAAGCAATAAACTGGGAAAAATTTTATAGCAAATTTCTCTGAAAAAGGTTTAATTTCTCAAATTTATAGAGAATGAAGCCAAATTTATAAGACTACGAGTCATCTCCCAAATGATAAACGATCAAAGGAATATGAACGAGCAGTTTTCAGATGAAGAAATCAAAACTATCAATAATCATATAAAATATTCTAAATCACTCTTGATTAGAGAAATGCAAATTAAAATAACTCTAAGATACTACCTCACATCAGTCAGATTGGCAAATATGACAGTCAAGGAAACTGATAAATGTTGGAGGGGATGTGGCAAAATTCAACATCAATGCATTGTTGGTAAAGTTGTGATCCAATCCAACCATCCTGGAGGGTGATTTGGCACTGTGCTCAAAGGGAAAGGGCTGTAAACCTTTTTATACCCTTTGATCCTATAATACCACTACTAGGTCTATATCCCAAAGAGATCATAAAAAAGGGGAAAGGGCCCACTTGTGCAGCTCTTTGAGGTGGCAAAGAATTGGACACTGAGGGGATGTCCATCAGTTGGGGAATGGCTGAACAAATTACAAGATGATGATGGTGATGGGATTCTATTGTGTTGTAAGAAATGATGAGCAGGATGATTTCAGAAAAAGCTAGAAAGTCCTACATGAACTGCTGCAAAGCAAAATAAGCAGAACCAGGAGAATGCTGTAACAGCAAAACTGTACAATGATCAATTGTGACAGACTTAGCTCTTCTCAGCAATACAATAATCCAGGACAATTCTGAAGGACCTATGACAAAGAATGCTCTCCGTCTTTACTTGTAAGAAGAGGGGTGGGAATAAATAGGGTTCTTGAAGTCCTTTCTGATCCTAGGTCTATGTGTCTATGAGCCTCACCTAAGCCCTTTCCCCCCCCTTAAAATCCTACCTCCTGACTTAGAATCAATACTGTAGACTAGGACTAGGCAATGGAGGTTAAGTGATATGTCCAAGGACACACAGGTTAGTGTCTGAGGCCACATTTGAATCCAAGACCTCCTGTCTCCAGACCTGGCTCTCAATCCACGAAGCTGCTTAGCTGCCCTCAATTCCAAGCCCTTCTGCCCAATTTTTTAAGGCCTCTATTTATAATCTGCCTTTATTCTACTGATTCAACTTAATTTTTCCTTTGTGCCTTGGCACCCACCCTCTTCACCATTCAGTTTTTACTCACTGTTCACCATATATATAGCATGCTTATTTCCTGCCTTGGTGTCTCTGTTTATGCTTTGCTTTTGTCCCTGGACCATGGTTCCCTCTTTTACTTATCCAAGTCTAACTCAACCATCAAGGTCCCAGTCATATCTCACTCCCTCCACAAATCCTTTTCAGACTGTCATTCAAGGTTCTTTAGTTTCTGACTTTCTATTCTAGTTGACATCATATAATTTAGCACTTAATTGCGTCTGAAATTCAACAAGCATTTATTAAATGCCAGGAATCCCCATATGCTTATGAAATCAAAAGTCTATACCACTCCTAATCTCCCAGAAGAAATTTTCATTTTCATAGGGTTGTTCTTGTATGTATTCATTCAGTCAGCAAGCACTTATCTGTGCCTCTTATGTGCTTGACACCTGGCTGGGTGCTTGGGATACAAAGACAAAAAAGAAACAATCCTTGCCCTCAAGGAAGTTGGGAAGGAAATAACATACACTTTTTTCACCATCTAGAATGTAAGTTCTTCGAGATCAAGAATCAAATCTTATACTTATTTTCCATTCTGCACATAGTATAGAGCATATGGCAGGAGCTAAAAGCATGGTGCCTTATTAGGAGGGCAGTCTTGTCCTCCTGTATGTCAATCTCAAAAGTTAAAGCATGATCCCTAAACTTATAAGATTCCCTTAACAAAAAAAAAAAAAAAAAAAAAAAACTTCAGATAAGAACTTGAATCCAAACCATTAAACAGGCACATGAAACAATCTCTTCACTACAGGTCAATCTATCATATATTTGAGAGCCCAACATCAATGTTTTGTATCAATATCAATCACCTGCTGCCTTTAATGGCCTATACCTCTGCCACACTTCATTTATACAGATTAAATAAAGGCTGGCTCTACTTCCAACACTGGATGGAATTCCTTTAGTCTTTCCTCTCAGGTACTCTTCAAATACAAGATGTGTCTAACAAAACTACTTTATTGAAAGTATCTCCTTGAATAAATTATAATTTATCTGGATTAAAGTTTTTAGTTCTATTCATATAACAGCTTCCAAGATGGAGGAGAGACTAGCCTCTTTTTGTGATACACTATTGGCTTTTGTTTCTTTAAAGCAAGAATGTTTAACCTTTTTTGTGCCATAAACTCCTTTGGAAGTCTCAAGTCTATCAATCTTTTTTAAACTAATGTTTTGAAATGCATAAAATATATAGGATTACAAAAAAAACCTAAAGTTTAGTGAATTTAAAGACACAGAGATTTTTCCCATCCAAGTTTACAGACCCCTTTGGAGTATATGGATCCCAGGTTAAGAACCTCTGCTTTAAAGAAATGTTTATACTCAACTCCTCAAGACCATATTCTCCTTATTTTAAATCAATCATCTCTAATTTTAATTTATTTAAACTTCTTCCTCTGGAAATTGAAGAACATTTAAGGTTCAACAGGTCAGCAACAAAACCAAAACATCACACTCTCACCATAATCAAAAGGAAAGAAGATGAGAAGATGGCTTAGAAGACACTGAATAGAAACATACAGGAACAACGGGAGTATTTTTCTTTGGTTGATAAAAAGACCCTCTTATTCACCACAAAAAAAGAACAACATTTTTATGCTGTTCTTGGACCAAACAAAAAGAGAACTCTCTCCTTAGATGAACCAGACCTGGATATTTTCAGCTGTGGTCAGCTGCTTCTCTCAATTCCACTAGGTTTGGAGATGCAGAGTAAACAAGGCTATAAATCAAATGCAATGCATTTAATACCTCAATGCATTGCAAATTGATCTGCAATACTGTTGAGTTCAAGTCACGTTTCCAGTGAGACATGTCACATTAAGAGGAGGGGAGGGAGAAGGGAAATTCAAATTCTTTCTGTTGTATGATTCCAGTGAGTGCATGGCTATTTGAGAAGCATGACCAGACTTCCTGCAGGTGAGATTCTTTTGAGTCTTGGTAATTTATCAAGTTGGAGACATAGTTATTTAAAAGACACAATTCCAGTGGCTGACATTAGATCTGAAGTATTTTGTGGGCAACTTTTCAAGGAATAAGAGCTGCAAACTAGTTTGAGTTCCATTCAGTTTGCTGTGGGAAGTAGCTAATGGACAGCCATTACTTTGACTGAAGGGAAGCACTGCCAATCAATGATCATCACTGAGATCCAAGTCACCACACAACAACAACAACATTTCCTAAGCTTATTTCACTCATTTGTCAAAGTGGGACATTATCCCAACCAAGGAGAAGAAAAATGGAGATGGGGAGTGGAAAGGAAGGAACTATTTAAAAGTAAAAGCTCTGCTCCTGTCTCTACTGATAATTGAGCTTGGCCATGGGTAATTACGGCTCCCTTCTGCCATTTCCTGATACCACAGTTGGCTTTCCTAGAGGCAACACTTTCTCTTCTCCAGCTGACAAGCTGGGCTATTTCTAGCGGGATAAATTTGCTTTGTCTCCCGTCTACTGCCTTGTCTTTTTTCCTAATGGGGAGAAGTGAATGCTAGTGGTTAGCAGAGCGTCAAGAGTCCTGGCCTGCTAACCTCAGAGATGGCACCTGACTTCTGGGAGCTCAGCAGCCTCTCCCTTGAAAAACTTCCTTCCTAAAAGCACTAAGAGACCTTCCTGCAAACAAGTAGCAAAAAGTGCTCTCTTGGCTCTATTCTTTCTTCTCTCTTCCTTTTCTTAAATATTTCAGTCCTGATTTTCCCCTCACCACTTAAAATGGAGTTTTAAGGGCTTCTTAATAGGAAGGAATTCTTCTGTTACTTACAACATTTTATGTCATCTACCTAGATGATACATAGGACAGAATGTTATGAAGGAAAGAGCAATTCATTCTAGAGAGTAAAAAAAAAAAAAAGAGTCCCAAATCTGATGAACTGTGTTCCACATCCTGTCTCAGGGAGTACTGCAGAAGCTTGTCTTATACTGTGGTATTATAGATTTAAAATATAAAACAGAAAAAAGGCCACTCGTTTGTAGGCCATGTGAAACCATACTTCATTGGAAAAGAAGAAGATCAATTTCTCTAGAAGAGTAATTTTTTGAAAGATGATGGCAATGTATGACCAAGATGTGGATTTATTTTAATTCACTACACATTTTTTTAACATAAGTGGTGGCAATGGGCCAATCAAAAGCTTTTGGCCAAGATTAAGATTTTGCTAGTTTGAGTGGATACATCTGGATATTAGACAAACAGGAATTTCATGATGATCATGAATGTTCGAATTAAAATCAATAGTCAGACATGCTTGTAAATATGCCATAATTGCCTACTTGAGCTGAGATCTGAAATGAGAGAGCACTAGGTCTGAAAGGTAAAAAAGGGTCAGATTCCCTTTTAGCTCTGATGTTTTGGACCACTTAATCTCCCTGAGACTCAGTATCCAAAATGGTAATTGTACCTTCATCACCACAAATTCAGCCACCAGATGAATTTTCTCACAGCAATACACAAATACTATCTCCTAATACTAAACAGAATACGACATAGACTAAGATGAATCAGAGTCCGTGTAGTGTAGAGCCATCCCCAAACTCAATAGGTTCTTTTAGTCAAACTTGTAATTCTTGCTGTTGTGAGAATCAAATGAGAAAATGTGCAAATCACATTATACATCCCAATGTTCTAAGGGGCATATTATTACTGCCTTCAGCAAATGCTTAAACATACTTTGTAAATAAAATACATACTTTTGGGGTGATCTGTTATCAACTTCAGCCTTCAATCGTAAATTCTCCCTCATCAGGCCACCATTTTCCAATTTTAGTTTCTTATTTGCCTAAAGAAAGAAGGTGAAAAATAATTAAGCACAAGTGATGACTAAATACTCTTGTACTTAGTAGCATTTATGATGTTTGTTTTTATGGAGACATCGGAAAACTACTGCAAGTCTCATGTCCTCCCAAACACAGCCATCATGATGAAAATTTATTAGCCAAGACACCAAAAAGTAAAACAAAGTCTCCAAGCCAAAAAGAAAAAGATTTATTGAGAGGGACGGTCTCACAATAAAGGCAGACTCCAGTTAGGAACCGAAGACCATAATTTTTCAGATATATTTATAGTTACCCAAGATTCAAGTAAAATGAGCAAAAACACAGTATAAAGGAGATGGAAAAATCAGAAAACAAGGGTATGTTTTACATAATAGAGCAGAGGATGGGGAAGTGTCAAAAAACTTCATGCCTGCTATATAATTCTACTTAGAAATTATTTTGTCAGAATTAAATGATTACCATTTTTAGAAATATTTAATACTTACAACTGAATATTTATTCAGTTCCAACAGAACTGAACTACTAATTGAATACTGATTCAGTTCCAAAAGGACTAAACAACTAAAAAATGCTTATATGATTAAGATATAGAAAATAATTCAGATAGAATTATATCTTGATTATTTTCAGAAAAGTTTAAGATTTATGATCACAAAAAATAACTGAAATGTGAAAAAAACTGCTTATCTAATGTAATCATGAGAGGAGTAGGGGATTTCACATTCACACCATCAATGTAAAATCACCACTGAAAATTGTTTTCAGAGATTCAAAAGGATATTTTTTATTCATATTCCCAAAATACAGAGCAAATCTCCTACTGAGGGAGAAAAAAACCGCAATGTGATATTTGTTAGTAAAGGGTTATTAAGGGAATGCCATAATGGCAAAGCCATTTTTGTTTTCTTTTTAGCATGTGATTTAAAACTTTAAGCATTGTAACATTACCATGTACACGTTGCGGCAAAATTAGTACTAAATGATTCTTTTTCCTTTGAGCAACAAGATTATCTTTTTTTTTTTTTTTTTTAAATTTGTTGAAAAAGTTTTCAAGAGATGACCTACTCAGCAGGCAATATTCCTTGCTGCCCAACTAGTTGCATGATATTGGGCAAGGCATTCCTCTGTTTTAGCTCTAGGTCTAAGACCCTATGCCTGACCCAATGAACAGCAATCAATAACTTCAAGAGGTGCTTTCTAACAGGAGGAAGCAAGGCAGTACACCTGGATTTTGAGTCAGAAGGCCTGTTATCTGTGAAACTCTGAACAGAGGTGTATCTCTAAGTCAGTGACTCTTCATCTCTCAGTTGCCTGGTCTATAAAAATGAAGGTGTGGGCTTCAGAGCATTGGATGCAGTGACTGGACCTTGTTCAAATCTTGAATCCAACAGTTTCTAAATACCTTGGACAAATCGTAGCCTCCCTGGGCCTCAACTTCCTCAAGATTTAAATGAGGAGGTTGGATTAACTCATCACTGAGGCTCTTTCCAACTTTAAATCTAAGATCCTGTGACAAACAGCATTCAAATAACATGCTCTCCTCCTTCAATCTTATGATGTTTTACAAAAACTAAACAATATAGTCTTAATAAGAAGAGAAGTTCAAGATTCGGAGTGCTTTTATTTCCAACAGCATGGTTTTAGATAAATAAAATAACTATCCAAACTCTACTCTCTACCCACCCTGCCCTTTCAGAAGTTTGACAGGCACCAAGGCCTACAGGATAAGGAATTCCTCTGAGTCAGAAAATCTAGTTTTGAGTTCTTCCTCTGACAGGTAATGGCTGTGTGACCTTGAGCTAGTTGGCCAATCTCTCAGTGACTACAAGAAATTCTCTAAACCAGTTGATTACAAAAGAAGGCAATTATCTGCAAAGATAGATAAAGGTCTTTTTTAAAGTAGTTGCTCCCTGTACCAATAAAATCATGGTGATAGGGAGGAGGATGGGGACATTTTCCTTCAAACAAATGAGGTATCTGTACTATCATTCGGCTGACTTTCTAGGGTTTAATCCTATGTTAAACTAGAAATGAAATTTTGGATGCTAGAAGAGTTATGCTTTCACTGATCCTCAGAGTTGGAAGGAACCTAAATCAGGTATTAGACCTCAACCTCTTTTGGGTAATGGACTCTCCTTTGGCAATCTGCAAAGCCTGATGAACTCTGTCTCAGAAAAAAAGCTTTTTAAATGCATAAAATAAAAATCTGTAATTATAAATCAATTATTTGACATAATTATCAAAATTTTCAAAATAAAATTCTCAGGCCCAAGAATAAGAACCTGCTCCTCAACAATGCATTATCTATAATAGCCCCAAACAAGAGACCATCCAGCATTTGTTTGAAAACCTCTAATGAGAAGCCCACTAAGGCAGGAGACAAGACCCTATACTTTTGCAGAGTTCTATTAGCAAGTTTTTTTCTTGCCTAAGGATTAAAGCAGCCTATATATATATATATACTTGAACCTCCTTGGACTTCAGAAGTTCCTTCCAGCTCTAAACTTGGGATTCTATGAGCCCCTGGACTTCTTGCCACCTCTGGGGCCACAACAAAGACACCCAATCCTTCTTACACACAAAATCTCCTAAAATCCATAGAGAGTGTTCTAATGTTCCCCATTAAGATTCCTCTTTTTGACTATATATGGTCAATAATTTATGAAAACAGTTCTGTCACCAGCAAAATGTAATTAAATAAGACTTAAAGGAAGTATTTCAGAGTTGTTTGTATTAAAAATTATAGCAGGCTCACAAAACTTATACTGTCGTCTTCTGTGTCTAATATTCCTAATTCACCTAATTGATTACTACCTCTTAATAATGTTGCATCTTTCCTGCCTCATTTCTCCCTCCAACCTCTATCCAATGAAGATCCCCCAGAATGATCTAAGAAATAATCAATGACAAGAAAGACAGTTAACAGACAGTTCTTTTAATGTCAAAGACTGAAGTTTCCTTAGGCCTTTCCTTGTTTCTTTGGAGCCCTGGACACCTGTTTATCTGCCTGGCTATAAACCAATCAGGGCCAGTGCAGGTTAATTCATTAAGTGACTGATAAATACTATTACTGCCCCTCCAAATATATGAAGAAAGCCATTTACTTCCTCATATGCACAGACAATGAATTAAGTTCTCAAGCATAGCACCACGGAGAAAAGCACTTAGCAAATGCTTTTTGATGATGCTAACAAGCTTAAATTAGAAACTAACTCGTTTAATTTCTTTCTCCTACTCCTTCCCAGCTCTATGCTGGAACTGGGACTAATCCCTGGTCTGGTATTGGTTACCTCTCTGAATGGGCTGTTCTTCTCCCTCTCTTACCCAAACCTGCCTCTGTCATGAAGACCACCTCAGATGAAGGTCATCCACCCACCACCAATCTGTTTCCTTACTCTAAATCTTCATGTAGATTATTTTGTAATTCACAATCCATTTTTATCCCTTATTTGACTATAAATAACAATATAAAGGCAGAGATTACATTTTCTAGTTTCCTATTTGCTCCTATCTATCCTCCCACCCTGGCCAAAGGACTTAGTAGCTTGCATGCTGTATGGTAGGTCTTTATTGGGATAGGGAGAGGGAATGGGCTGTGATTTCACTGATGCAAGTGGCACCTTCTCAGTAACTTATAGTCTCACCTGGGGCAATGGTGTCAAACTCAAAGAGAAACAGGGGCCACCAAATCCTAAAGAAGGATCCCTCTGGGCTGCATATTAGAAAACTACACATTTATCTATTTCTTTTTTTAAAACTACAGCAACACATTGAAATCATATGGGAACTTATTTTAATCTGGTTTGGACTGCCCTCAGGAATGTTGTGGCTGTGACACCTCTGGCCTAGAGCACTGAAAGGTAAGTGACTTAAACAAAGTCACTCAGCCAGCCTACGCCAGAGAGAATCATACCAGGCCTAGACTAGCCAGAATCTTACTGACTTGGCTCTACAACTGATCTCTTAGCCTCATTAACTACTGAAAAGAGTTTTGAGGTCTTTCTCATGTTCAGAATGGCTTTAGGTCCATAATAGTTTAATACCTGAACATTAAGCCAACAGGAAAAGGCCAAGTATGCTATATATGTGGGTTTTTTTTTTCTGGTTAAAAAGTACAAAAAATCAAACTTTCTGATGTCTCCTGAATCTAAGCCATATACAAAAATATTTAGGACAAAAACAGTAAGAGAGTCTGTGTGTAGTTTTATTGCCTGATCTCACCAAATAGGTAATGGTCAGGGAGAAAGTGAGAAGACTATAAAACCACAGCTGTCACTTCTTCATTTTGTTTTGTTCTCTCCTCATGAAAAAACTCAAGATGTCAACTGTGTAGTCAATGCAGTCTTTAAAACATATGCTTCCCACCCTTAAAGCCAATGCACCCTTGGCATAGTTCTGTCTGCCGGTCTGGGCTCTTTTCTGCTCTCCAAGTCAAACCCAAGGTCTCATCTTTAGAACTGGATTTGGAGCTCCTCAGTGTTTTCAGGGCAAGGAAGCTCACTCAGAAAGCCACAGAGGAGACAATGGTTGAGCCCTGAACTTGTCTGCTCTGGGCCAACATAACCCCCTCGCCTCAGCAGAGGAGTGGGCAGAAGAGGCAGCAGGCTGGAGGTCAGTGCTCTGATTCAGCATCATTTCACATCAACTGGCATCCCTTGGGGTCAACTCTGCAGTGCCCATGACATTCATCTCTCTGAGCAAGGCTGGGCCTCCCCTGACCATGCAGGCTTCACCATCTGCCTCAGCTTCCTCCTCCCTCTCCTGCCCATTCCTCCCAGAACCTCCCTGGGGGTAAGTGGCCAGACCAGCCATCCCTGACTCTGTGCCCTCAAGTCTCCAAGCAGGAACCTTCTCATCCCCCCACTACCCCCTGCTCTTCAGCTCCCTTTGGATACATCATCTCTCCCAGTTACAAGGGAATGTAAGCTCCTTCAAAGCAGGAGCTGTCTTTCTTTTTGCTTGTATTTGTACCATAGCAGGTAGTAGAGTGAGTGGCTCATAATAGGACCATAATAAAGCTGCCCATTCACTTGACAACAAATATCCTGGGGTAAAAGGGCGAGGATGCAGTCCAAGCAGCAACAAGAATATAACCAGGACAAAGGGTCATCTTGGTGGGAAATGATCAAACGTATTGCTTGGTGCCAAGGGGAAGACCAAAAAGGAATGTGTAAAAGTTGCAGAAGGTTCAAGTGTGATTTTGGAAAAATTTCCTAACCATTTCATTTGTAAAAGATTAGCCCAGTGATTTCATGAGTACAGGATTTTGCTGGTGGAGAAACCCTCTCTAGCAGCACAGATGGGCTGCTGCTCTGCACCCAGGCTGTTGAGAGTCCTGGGACTCATCCAGACTCACACAGCCAAAATGTGACAGAGGCAGCTCTGGAACCCAAAGTGTCTTGACTCCAAGGCAAGTGTGTTACTCACTACCTTATGTTACCCTGTGTCAAAAACAGAAAACTTAACAAATTAAAGCTAACCAAAAGTAGAACACAGCATTTCAGGAGGCTGTGTTCCCCCTTGCAGGGGATATACACAGGAAGAATCTGGACGACCCCTTATTAGAAACACTGTAGAGGACTTTTCTCGTTCACAAGGAGCCTGGTCTAGATGACCTCTGAGGTCCTTCCAGTTCCAACAGACTCTAATGCTACACTTTAGGCAACTGCTCACATGGAAGAGGACTGAGATTAGACTGAGACCCATGATCAAGTTCTAATTTAGAATTTCTGGACTATAAAACTGGCTAGTTCTGTGACTTCAGGCAAGCTGCTTAGATTTGAGCCTTAGTTTTTTTTTTATCTGCAAAGTGGGGATGCTGCTACTTACACCCTCTACTCCACAGTAGTTATTGTAAGGATAAGTGAGAAAATGTATATATAGTACTTTAGTGTTTTACATAGTGAAACACATACATATGTATATATTTATGTATAAAAGTATAAATATATAAAAATTAGCAATATTTTAAAAGTACATACATGCACACACTCACTCACAATGCTTAGTAGAGTGAAAAAATTCCAAACAATATGCATACATGGGTTCAAATCCTACTTCTTATACTTGGTATCTGTGTGATTGGTAATCATTTATCTTCTCTGGGCCTTTATTTCCTTTTCTATAAAATGAGGAGGATGAACTAGATGTCCATTGAAGTCCCTTTTAGTTTTATATCTGTCACTCTATGTACATATGACATAGCTCCATATAGATTTTTTTTAGTCACAGTGATAGAACAATAACTAAATATCACTCTCACCTGATACCACTTTCCCAAATGAAGATTCAGGCTCTCCATAAGCTAGGAAGTTTCTCCACTAATAGCTAGGAATAAAAAGGTGATTTTTATAAGCTCAGATTTAGAGCTGGAAGGGACTCAAAGATCTCTAGTTCAACCCCTTCATTGTACATATGAAAAACACTGAGGTCCTTTGACTTTGACAGGAAGAAAAGATCACATAGGTAATATCAGAGGCCAGATTTCATCCTAGATACCCCCACCTCCAGGCCATTGTTTTGTCTACCACTCCAGTAAAGGAAGTGTGGAAAAGAAAAAAGTTTTTAGCTTCCAAGGCAGAAAGACCTGGATTCAAGTTCTTCCCTTAACTCTGACTAGGGTAAACTTGAACAAATTACTTGATTTAACATCTCAGGCAACAAAGACTTTAATTTGCAGAACCTGTGATCTGTATTCATATAGGGATTGAAAATGAAATAACAGGAAAAGGTCATGAAGAAGGAAAAAGAAAAAAGCAGACTATTTTTTTTTTCAAGAAATTTTTCTCCCTCACAAATAGTTTAATAGTTCCACATGATGTGGCTTTGTTTCTGCTGTGACCATCTCCAAAAGGAAATCTACTCCATCATGGAATTCAGCCAGTCCTGTGGGTGGCTTACCTCCTTGAGCTTATCCACATCATCTTTCACTTTTTCATAGATGTCATGAGCCATGCGAAGCTTTTTTTTCCATTCCGCCACAGTTTCTGGGTGTGCCTTACTTCTCTCCTCAGCAGCTGGCCTTCTTTCTTCATTCTGGCTTCCCACTGTTAAGGTCAAAGGATCCAGAACAGACTTCAGCTGGGACTCTAAACTGAGGTTCTTCCCCCGAAGCTCTTCCACTTCCTTCTGCAGACATTCTATTTCATCCTGGTCAAAGGGGAGAACGTTAATCAAAAACATTCCATAAGAGCATAAAGCATACATGACAATCCTGAACTTCAGCATCATTTCCCTGGTGGGGAGCCACAAGTTCAATTGAACTTTTCTACCTCTGAGTTGGCAAACTAGGCTGATTTTGTTACAACCCATTTTGAATTTGTGATTTCAAATAAAGGATTTCAATTCTTTGATCTTATTTGTAATATAAGTAACTGGTCTACTATTATTCCATCTCAAATCATCCCAATCCCCAAGTATTCAGCCCAGTGATAATGTTCCTCAGACAGCACGCACCATGGCCCATGCCTGGAATACTCTCCCTCCTCATCTCCCAGGCTCCTTAATGCTAGCACCTACCTCTGGGATTATTTCTAGGTTATTCTGCACATAGCTTGCATGTACACAGCCACTTGCAGGTTGGTTGTCTCCTCCCAGGCTGTAAGCCCCTGGAGGGCAGGGGCCATCTCCCTGGATTAGCACGTGCCCAGCACATGGCCACTATGTAATAAGTGGCTGCTGACTGACTCAGCATTCAAGTCCTGGAAGCACACATTTAATGGCTATACTCACTTCCCAAGAAGCCTCAGGTCTCCTCTGGGATCAAATACAAAGCCTTCCCTTGGGCATCTAGAGTCCTTCCCGATCTGGCATCAGTCTAGGCTTCTAGCCTTACCTTGCATTATCCTCACATCCCATGGATTCAAGTCCAAGAGTCTCCCTTGCCACCTACTGTCCATGAGGCGATGGCTTCTGCATCTGTGCATGTCCCTTGTGCCTAGAGCTCTCCCTCCTCATCTCTGCCCTTCTGACATCTCCACTTCCCATTCAACATTCAGCATGGGGGCCCTTCCTACATAAAGCGTTTCTTGATGATCACCCTCCATAGGACCAAAATTATTGGCACACATTTTTGTATCTACTTATCTCTGTACATGGCATAGAAAGAAGTAAACTTCAGGGAAAAGGACTATTTTTACAATCTGTAACTGTATCTTCCTCACACAATGTTGCCTCAAAGTAGATACAGAATTGAATTAAATCATGTTTTGGTTTTTTTTTTTTTTAAGTCAGATCTCCAGTGTGGAAACAACTTCTAATAAAAAAGAAGAGTCTCAAAAAGATGATATTATAGCTTTTTTAGGAGATGAAGGAGGGTGAGAAGTATTGTCAAGTCTAGTGTTTTTGAAATTTTTGCCTTTAAAACCTCTATGCTTCCCACCCAGATGTAGAAGAAAAAAACTTCATACCATTGCCTCTGGAATTTTCACTTACAAAATAATACATACAGGATAATTAACTTCTGGTACAGTTTTTTTTTTTTCTGAATGCCATTTCTATGTGAATAACTCAGACATTCTGGGTAGTCTAGGCATTAAATGTTCCACCTTCTGAAGTTGGGCCTGGGAGAAAAGCAGTTTCTAGAAATTTATCCTGGAAAGTGCTTTGCCATAGATAAATATTAAGAATTATTATTACTACTACTAAAAATAATAATAAATTTTAAAAACTGGTTTCTTATGCTGTTATATTCAAAGTTCTCAACCTTCAATGTGGACTTTCTTCTACAATGGGTGGTAAAAATGGGAAAGCAAAAAAAAAATCAATGTGGCTAGATGATAAAAAAATTCTTTTATAAAAAGGAAAAGTACTACAACCAGGGAGTTGGCAATACTATTAGAGAAATGCATAATTTTATTATGTATAGTATTATGTTCCATTGTGGGCATTATCTTTTGTCTCAACCAGAATGCTGCCACCATTTTCAGTAGTATCCTCAGTTTTGTCTTTGGGTCTCCAGAGCCTAGGGTAGTACTTTGCACTTTAAAGGAAGTTTTGTGTTGGACTGGATTGGATTACCTCATATTCTCTGTGAAGTAACTCAAGTCGTGTTTTTCGAAGATGCTTTCTGACAGTGTGGCTAAGCATAGGTTCACTCTCACTTGTTCCTCCTAAAAAAAAATTTTAAAAAATTTTGGAATCCAAAGGAAATTGGAGCTAAGTATAGAATTCCAGTAATAAATTATACCCCTACCCCTTCTCAACGATCCTTCCCTTGACACCTGTTCCTTCCCCTTATTAATAATGATAATGACTAGAATGTATAAAACATTTTAGAGTTTACAAAGAGCTTTACCTACTCAGTGGAATAAGAGCTGGTTTTGGAATCAGAGGAACTCAGTTCAAATTCCAGATCTACTATGTACCTACTACCTTCACGACCTTTGGCCAATCATTTAATGTCTGAGTTTCAGTTCCTCATTTGTTAAATGAGAAAACTGGCTGAGAGTATTCCTGGGAACCATTCTAGCGCTAAATCTAGGATCCTATAAAAAGTCCTACCTGATTTTTTGTTTTAGTTATTATCATTTCACATTTGCAGATGAAGAAATTGAGGGTCCTACAGTTTAACCCAGCCAGATCTTCCTGAGTCCAGATTTAATACTTATCCATTATGGCTCTCATACTACCTTTTCCTGTATGCATGCTATTGGCCTTGGCATAAATCTGCCTTTCCCCCAAGCCAAAAAAAGCATCTCTACCCTAACCTGTGAACAAAATTTAGAGCAAATAATGAATGGTTCCATCACTCTAAGAAGGTATCACACTAAAAGATGCATCATATGAAGATGTGTAGTTGCCTCAAAGATAAGGACAGAACTTTTATTACACATCATACATAGTATACACTTGAACACTTATCAGATGTTAAATAAGAGTAAAACCAATTAGCTACTCAAACTTGCTTGGATATTGGTAATACGATTGAAAAGATTAATGTCTGCTTTCATGTAGAATGCTAACAAACCAATTAGAATGGATTAAGAGTCACCACATTAATTGTAAACCCAGAGTGACTTGTTACAAAAAGACTCAAAGTAAATACTCTGTAAAAGATGTTAGCTTATCCTTGCTCCTGTTCTATTTTGCCTTCCTACTTTCTATGTCATGGTAGAAAAAAGTTTTATTTAAGGAAATTTGCACCTGATACCTCTGGATCCTTTATACCAAAGATCTATTAGTACTGATTAGATATTTCCCTGAGATGATTACACTCATGAAAGGTGAAATAAAAATACTCTGAATCTGCACAAAATCCTGGAAAATCTAGATTGGAGTAATTTTATCTTTCAAAGGACACTTTATTCAAGAAAGGTAAAATCACAGCTTGTTCATTATAGGCAACAAACTAAGGCTACAAAAACAAACAAAAAAAACCATGGAGTCCAATAATGATGTCTCCATTTCTCTGTTTAAATGCAATTTATTTCTTTCAGTGACAAATTAATCTCCTACCTTATCACTGTAACTTCTCTGCTCCAAAGTCTTCATGGCTCCTTACTACTTAACATATATAAGTCAAAATTCTTCACTCTACCATCTAGACCTGTGATGGGCAAACTACAGCCTGTGGGCCAGATGTGGCCCCTTGAAATGTTCTATCCAACCATGCAACATTATTCCTAATCTGACAAATACAATGAGTAGGATACATTACAATGAAACTTTGAAAGAGTTGCCTTAGAAACAGACTGACAGATGAGCATTTCCTTTCCTTTGGCCCCCTCTTTAAAAAGTTTGCCCATCACTGATCTAGACAATACTTAACTTTGGAGTTTTAACTGATACTTCCTCTAAAAGGAATTATTTACTATTCCCTGAACACAACCTTAATATTTTAGTGTTTGTTCATACTATTCTCTCTTCCTAGAATAACCCATGCTATACTTTCATCCATTAAAATCAGCAAGGTGGTATAGTGGATGGAGTACTGGGCCTGTGGTCAGGAAGACAGGAGTTCAAGTTCATACTCAGTTACTAGCCATGTGACCCCAGGCAAATAATATAGTCTCTGCCTACCTTGGTTTCTTCATTTGTAAAAATGAGGATAATATAATCTACCTCTCACATTTGTTACAAGGATCAAATGAGGCAATATTTGTAAATTGCTTTGGAAATTTCAAACTATTATATAAATGTCAATTATTATTATTATTAAAATTCTAACTAACCTTCAAAGGTTCCAAATGCTGTCATCTATGACTAACATTTTATATATATCTATTAAACTGTTGTAGCTCTTTTTTATGACTTCCTTATCACATACAACTATTGTGTCACTTTTTTCCCAAAATAGAGTATAAACTCCTTGAAGGAACAGACTTTGCGTTATAAACATTTTGTATCAAGAGATAACATATATAGAGCACTTTGCAAATCTTAAAGTATTCGATATTATCCCCAACAAGAGGCAGTGTTAGGTAGAGAAGATAGACTTGGGCTCAGAGTCAGAAAACCTAGGTTAAAGTTCCCTCTCTGATACTTAATGGCTGTGTGACCCTCGGCCAATCACTTAACTTCTCAGTTCTCTAGGCAACTCTCTAATACTATAAAAGTTGCAAAGAAGATGCTGACCTGTATTGGTAGAGGGAGTTTCTTCACCTGGGAATTCTCTATGAAGTCACATATCCTGTCCCTATTATCACTCATAGTACCTAGCATCTGTGGAGTATTCAGTAAATATTTGCTGATCATTTGATATTCAACAATGATGAACAAGTCATCCATGTTTGGGTATGACAGTATCCAGAAAATATTGCTGCAATTTGCTTACTTTAATCTCCAACCAACATTATGACTGAAATTTAATTGGTCGAATATGTATGTGCAAATATTTAGTATCCTTACCAATAATTTCCTTGCAGGGATTTTCAGAGGTGATGGGAACACGGCAAGCTGGGCATTGGCTATTGTTCTTCAACCATACATCAATACAAATAGAACAGAATACATGATTGTTGATGCATATGACAGGATGGCGAACCTTAAAAAAAAAGTTACACAGCTTTAATTTCTACATTCAAAAGTATAATTCTAATTCAAATTCCATTCATTCATTGAAATCCCTATTTGCTTTTTAACCAATTATATATTTGTGTATATACAATCTATACACACCCTTACCTCCTGATTTAGAATCAATGATGAGTATTGATTCCAAGACTGAAGAGCAGTAAGGGCCAGGCAATTGGCACTAAGTAACTTTTCCAGAGTCTCACAGTTAAGAAGTATCTGAGGCCAGATTTAAACCCAGGATCTTCCATGTTTAGGCCTGGAGCTCTACCTGCCACCTAGCTGCACCTAGCCAAAGGATTATTTTGTCCAATCCCAGGTAGCACATTTGCCCAGGAATTATAAAGAAGCTGCAACTACTGACCAAGATGTTATGATGTTTCTTACATATATGAAATTAACTGAAACCACCAGACACACACCTTACAATCTCTACCAAATAAAAAGTATGAAGAGCTTCATTTTGTGGCTGAAGTTGTAGCCTTTGTTCACTGATATATAACAATTTATCTGAAGCCATTTCCTCTTTAGTAGAATTTGCTTCCAATTCTGAATTCCAACCATATGTTACAGGAGAATGAGAGTTAAACAATGAAACAATATGAATTAGAAATGCGATTTTCTATATGTCCCAATGATCCAGATAATGTCATGACCCTGAATCATTAAATGTCTCTCCGAACCTGAGATGCCATAGATAAAAATAAAAGAATATGACTACTTCTCTAGTGAGATACAATGGAAGGTGTTTGGGACTGGAGACCAAATCATACCTCTTTTCTTTTCTCCCTCTTTATTATTTCTCTTGGTTCCATGCTTTCACTATAACTTCTATACTGAAAAATCTCAGATCTGCTTGTCCGGGCCCAACCTTCCAGACTCACATCTTCATGTTGTCCATCAAGCATTCCAAACTGGATGTGCTGTAGACAACTTAAACTTGAATTGTCCAAAACTGAACTCATCATCTTTCCTCCCAAGCCCATATTGGTCCCAAACCTGCACCATTATCCCCCTCAGGTACTCGAGTTCACAACCTCAACTCTTTGCTCTCACCCCCCTCCAATATCCAATCCTTAGGCAAGTCACCTTGATTTTTAGTCTTTGTAACATCTCTCATACATGTGACCTCCACTATGGCTGCCACCCTAACCCAAGTCTTGATCACTTCGAAACCTGGTCTGTTAAAATAGCCCGTTGGTTGGTCTTTCTACCTCAAGTCTCTCCCAGTTTTGCTTTTCCTCTACTTGGCTGTCAGATCAATATCCCCAAAGCAAGGACTTGACCTTGTTCCCTCCCTATTTAGTAACTCCAGTGGCTCCCCTCAGCCTCTAGTATCAGAGAGACTCTTCTATTGGCATTCAGAGGTGCCTTCCCAGTTCTAACCTTACATCTTTGACCACCCCACATGCTCTGTGATCCAGGGATACTGACTGGCCTTCTTATTCCTCCAAAAGGACACTCATCCCCAGATTCTGGGCATTTCACTGGATGCCCCACGCCTGGAATGTTCTCTCTGTTGATTACTTTCAGTATATCCTATGCATATCTTGTTTGTACAGCTGTTTCCATGTTATCTCCCCTATTAGCCTGTGAGCTCCTAGAGAATAAGGAGGCTGTCTTTTGCCTTTCTATGTATCCTCCATGCCCAATAGGTATTTAATAAATGTTTACTGATTAACTGAATGATACTTAATGTTCATACCATCTGCATGATTTTAGACAAATCAATTATCTGAGCCTCAAATTTCTTCATTTGTAAAATGAAAGAAAAGGGAGATGATTTCTAAGGTCTCTTCCAAACCTGTGTTCTTTGTATTCTTATAATGGTCAGGAATAAGAACAAAGGCTTGTAGGATCTGGAGCTAGAACAGGAAGGCACTTTAGAGATTATCTAATCCAAGTTTCTAATTTTATAGCTGAGGAAGTTCCTCAGCCAGGAAGTGATTTGTCCAAAGCCACAGAAGTAATCAATAATTAGTAATCAACTCAGGAGCCTCTTTCTAGTAATAACTACCACCTGAACTCATTTACTCAGATAAATATGATGCATAAGTGAAGAGGAAGAGAGCCCTGTGATTTGCAAGCTATGTAGGATTTTCCTACAGTGTGGATCACATCTGATCAGCTAGCTTAGAGAAGCAAGGCCTCTGGTAGTTGTAATTTGTTTTCAGGCATTTGAAAGGCTGTCATGTGAAGAAGGGCCTAGCCTTGCTCTGTTTGTCCTTAGAACCAAAGCTCCTTGAGAGGGAGGGAGGCAGTGTTTCCTTTTCTTTTTAGTGCCTGTTTCCCCACTACCTAGCACAGTGACCTACACAGAGAGAGTATTTAATAAATGCTCCATAAATTGAACTCTCCCAGAACTTTTCTCTACATGTGTAGAGACATAATAAAGCAAGTTCCAGGAACAAGAAAGTAACTAAATAATGGGAAATTAGTAGAGGAAGCAAATTGGAAAGTGTAATTTTTCAAAGGACCCCCATGCATTAGATCTTCTTGCATGTAGCCTCATTGCTTCTGCCAAGTCCTCCCTGCACCTTCTAAGATAGATCATATTAGCATGTGAGGACAGCTCTAAGTCTTGATGGTGTTCTGGCCACGAGGCAAGATTGGGGTTGCTTCTAGTTTCAGCAATAAATTTTGCCTTTTCACTAGGGGTGAACAATTCTGAAAGTAGCAATTCCACGTCCTCAAAATCTGGGTTGTAAAGCCTCACTGCCCTTTTATATTCTTTTACTGATTTGTGTGGATTGACATAGAACTGGGGGAACCTCTTTTTCAAAATCTCCAGATCACCCCCTGAAAAAGGTGTGTAGCCTTTCACATGTATAATGCCTGCATCTGGTTGTACTATAATTCTGTCAGTGATTGGAAGGATAGTTACAGGAGCTGCTTCAGCCCCTGCAACCTCTTGTTGTTCAGGGTTCTCATCTTTAACCTGTTGTTTCATATCACTCCCCTTCTTTGTTGTGACAGCAAGCATTTTCAGTGATCTCTAGCTGCATTATTGTTTTAGCATCCAAGTCCTTCCCTTCCCTGATCTGCTTGTTAATTTCAATTAAGGTCTTCATGTGTTCCACCATTTGCTCTAAAACTGCTTTTGTAATTTCAGTTCTCCCAAAGGTAAATGCCAACACCTTTCTCAAAATCATAAGGGCCCCATAGAAAGTTGCAGTCATGGCTATCCCTGATGGCACATATGCCAAGGCATCACCCACTATATTGTTAGCCACATGTATGTATCATAAATTTCTATAACCTGCTTAAAAAACTGGGGAACTGTAATCAACCAAAAGGTGGTACAAGTCTGCCAAATCTCATATATCAGGACCCCAAAGCACCCCAGTGTAACAACAGTCCTGTTGATGAAGCTGGCCATATTGATCACTTCCCAACTAGGTTCTGAAATAAAAATCCTAGGCTGGCTGGCCAAAACTGTTATGTTTGTAATAACAGGGATGTTGGGAAGCTAATGATCTGGCCAGGGCCAGGTGCCTGCAAGACACTCTCCTCCCCCTCTCCCCCACAGGCTTGAGTGAGTGCAGAAGGGCAAGTGTTCCTTGCTCTCCAACCCCTCCTACTCAGCAGTTGATTTCAGTTGAATATGGAGGCAGGGCAATGACTTCTGACAAGGCTCAGCAAAGCTAATTTCTAATGATGTTCTCCTCAACTTATATTCCCTACAGGTTTGATTGAGGAACTGAGTAGAAGCTAGATATCTTGATGTTAAGGACTGAGAAGGAACAGACTTCTTAGGCTGGCAACTGACAGGAATCAAGCTTAATGGCTATAGTGAGTATACCTAATACCCAGGCACTGCTATCAAAGATAAAGCTTATATTGATAAAAGAAAGAAGGGGAAGGCAAGAGGGGGTAATTAGGATTTGGATAAGAACTGGGAAGCCCTGAACTGTCAGGTTGAAGCTGCTTCTCCCCACCAGGAGGGAGTGGCAGACCTTTAGCTAACTTGCCCTCAAAGCTAATAGTAATTACTTCTAATATCTAAATAACTAAATAATTATTATATCAATGCTGGAAAGGTCTAATCCTACTAGACAGGCAAACTCCTGAATAGAAACCACAATGGCTTTTGCCACTATGGCCTCCCAGGCTAACCCCAAATCAGGAACAACCAGCAAAAAGATCTGTTCCCCTCAACCCGAGAAATCAACTGTTTAACTCCCTACCAACTGCCCCCCTCACCCAAAGTTCTCCGGGGGTATCCCCTGGAATTCTGGGTGAGGCTTGACCCTGTATTTTGCAAGAATTCTATCCTGCCATTGTCAATATTACGAAAGAAGAGGAAAAGGAAGCTATATTATGAAGACCAAAGTTTCCAAGTACAAAGCCTCTTTCCTTTTTTCCTTAGAGACACATAAAATTCCTGGCACCTGGACCAGTTCCTTGTCATGACAGGAAAATCAGAAGCTTAAACCCATCTTTCCTGCCTACTCTTTAGGGTACACACCTATAATTTAGAATGAAGTCACAAAGCCATATCCCAGCTCTTTTTCTGACAAGTCCACAGTCAAAGGTATAAGTTTCCTCCCAATAAACAGCTCAAAGACTTTGGAGAGAAACAGTCCAAAGCCTGGAATGCAGCTCCTTCATAGCCATTCCCCCTTATCCAGTCACTTAAAAAAAAAGAAAGAGGTTGTGACCTCAATGTTTTGGTTAAGCATATTAACACAAAAGAAAGAGAAAGCAGAAAGGATTGCTTAAGGAGTGGTAGATCTGGGGTTTCCTCCCCCAACTCACAATCCCAATAAAAGTAGCTCAGCTAAGGAGAAAATGATGTAGGAAAGAATGTGTCTGGTCTCTACTACTTCATACAAATAATTTCCTTTTAAAGGGATACTTTAAATTGAAAATTAAAACTAAGGTCTAGGTTTTGGTTTTTTTTGTTGTTGTTTAGGGTAGGGGTGATATAATGCCAAATAGTGCATAAGGATCATAGAGTCAAATTTCAATCTGAAAAGGGCCTTAAAGGCCACTGAGTCTACTCCAACCTCTCAAAACCCATTTTACAGTCATAAACTTAGTCCCAGTGAGGCAAAGTAATTAAGGTCACATGGTAGCAGTGCTAGGGCATGCTCCCAGGCTCTGACTCCATAGTCTAATTTCTACTGGATCTCACTAATTCTGTTAAACATGGGCCTGAGTTAAGTGTTCCTGAAAAGCACACCCAGTCTGAAAGTGAACACACACACAGCTAAGTCAAAGATGAAGTCTAAGTCACTCCACTTAACCTGTCATATCAGCATAGCACACAGACAGGCAGAGACTGCTGTGGTTCTGAAGGGTTATTTACATATTTAATGATGGAAGGAATAATGCATACCTACTGCTACCACTACTATGGAATTAGATTTAAGAAATACAATTTACTCATTAATTTAATGCTTTGTATCATACCCTCATTCTGCAATATTACATTCTAGTTGACAGTTTAAATAAGCACAACCTAAAAGATGGGACAAGTATATTTAGTTCCTGAAACAAGTTAATCACCATTTAAAATTTAAAAGTAACTTTTATAAATGTAAGGGCTTTTTAAACTAAAAAAAAAAAAAAATCCACAATCTTCCCTTAGACTAGCATCATTCTGAAGGGAGAGAGTACTTCTCATTGTCTGCAAACCATCCACTCCTACGGGTTCAAAATTTCTTTAGTTAAAATTCAAATTTATTTCTCTACCTCAACTTCTCATCTGAACTACAGATGGAAATTTCCAACCACCTATTGTGTATCTTCTCCTGGATGCTCCACTAGTACATTAAGCCTAAAATATCTAAAACCAGAATCATTTTTACTCTCAAATCAGTTATTCCTTTTGATTTTTCTCTCTCTTTTAATAGTACCACCATTTTCTCAATTATTAGATCATCTTTGATTTCTCCCCCTCAGAATCTATTATTTCTCTACAACCTCTCAAATCAGTCACATCTTTTAGAATCCTATTAAATTGAGGTCCAAGCCCACAATACCTCTCCATTAAACTCCTACAATAGCTTCCAGCCTGGTCACTCCATCCCTCTCCAGAGTTCCTTATCTACTCTCCCCAAGGCAATACCAGACAAATCCTCCAAATGCACAGCTCTAATTATCTTTAGGGTGATCAGAGATAATGAAATTGAGATTTGGACTCATATCTTCCTCAAGTTCTTCCTCTGTAAAATGGGAGGGTTGCACATTTTTAGGAATGGTCTATGGGAATTTGTTTTGCTAAAGCATTATTACTTTTTTAAAAATTCCAGCTCTACTGCACAAGAACTCTGATGTGGTCTGAAGCAGGCTCAGCACAACAGCACTAACACCTCTTTCTTCCTGGAAGCTAGGCCTCTCTTAATATCACCTAAGATCACTTATGTTTTTTGACCGTCACATACTAATGACTCATACTGAACTCATTATAACCCTAGAACTTTAAAAATAATAATAGCACATATATACATACATATATACACATATGTATATATACGACACTTTAAAGTTTGCAAAACACTTTATAGATAACTCATTTGATCTTCACAACTTGGAGATGGGTGCTATTATCACCATCCCTATATTTCAGGTGAGGAAATTGAAGCTAAGAGGAGTTAAATGATTTCATCCCAGGATTATACAACTAGCATCTGAGGTAGGATTTGAACTCTGGTCTTCCAAGACTAGCACTCTTATTTACTCTGATCTATCTCTCTGTTTAGGCAAACTGCTGTTTAATTATGTCTCCCTATCTTGCATTTATGAAGTCAATATTCTAAGCCCAACTCTAAGATTTTACAGTTATCCCTATTGAATTTCATGTTATTGGATTCAGACCAATACTCTAGATCTCTTTGGATCCTAGCTCTGTCAATCAGTGTGTTAGTCTTCTAGGCACTATCATTTTCAAATCTGATTAAGATACCCTACCTAGCTTTATCTAAGCCCCTAAAAAAATGTTGAAATAGCACAAGGCCTGGGGCCTGGGTCACTCTATGAAAGTCCACCTTCCCAACTGACAGGGAACCATTAATGACTGACTGACAATCCTTTGGATCTGAATGTTTAAGCAATTCTGAATCTAACTGTATAATCAGGTAGCCCCCATGTCTTGTAAGAAAGCCTCTATTCCTATCAAACTAGCCATCTCATCATGCCTAGAATAGTCCTGTCCTTCATCCTTTGGCACTTCCTTCTTGCAGGTTCCCTATCTATCTCACTATTTTATCCAATGGAAATGATCCTTCCTTTCCCCAAACTCTCACAGTACCCTTGACTGTAGCTTCCTTGTGCTGTAGTTATGTGTGTTGTGCTGATCTCTGACACTGGGAAAAATTTGTTTTATTGTTTATGATCAAATATTACATTTAAGTTTTCCCATGAAGAATTTTTCAGAAAGAAAAAGGATCAATACTTTCAAAAGGACTATAATCTGATTCCTAATATTCTATCTTCATGAATTTGCTTATTTTTTTCAGGATAAACTTCCAATGCCACTTGGATAAGAGTTGGTATTTGTTTTGAAAAACCACTTCATCTAGCAGTAGGAACCTTTTTATAGAGACTTGGAGGTATGTAGTCCACAAGTGAATGACTCCAAGTAAAGTGTATAAGCCCTCTTTGTTTCAATTTTCCAATATTACTAATTGTTTTAATATAAACATTACTAATGTGATCTTCATTCTATCATCAAAAATTTAATTATGATAAAAATACTTCAGAGCTTGTTGGAATAATATAAAATATTTTAGAAAATAACACTTTTCTAAATTTAATGCATTCATAGACTATATTAATAAAATATAATAAAGGAGATAGCCCCACCGTACTCTTCTTGTTCAAGACCACATCTGGAGAAGTATTCAGTTTGTGGTACCTTAATTTACAATATGATTCTAGGATTCTAATCCTGATATTTAAAGAGTATGAAAGAGTAACCACTCAAAAGCTACTCTAATTCTATCATCCTAAGAAATTCAAAGTTTGTCCAGGGAGATAAAGTCATTTGCCAAGCTTGGAAAGTTGAAAATTCCTGATAATTAGCAACTGTTTAGTAACAATAAGGGAAAAGAAGATAATGCAACACCTGGATGTTGGCTAAGGTTAAGATTGAACTGGAATTCTTGGGTAACACCTGGCAAAAAAGCCAATCCTAATTAAAAAAAAAAAAAAGGTTGCAAGTGTGAAGGAACTATCACTAAATGTTCAACAATGCTAACTACAACAGTCATAATAAACACTCTAAATGCACGTATATGTCTTCCAAACACAATTTTACATTTGAAACAACAGATAATGCTAAATTAATCCAAATTTCTAATGACTTTTTTTCCCCTTCATTAAAATTTACCTGTCTGATATCTCTTTAGGGGCAAGTTTCCAAAGTCAGTGCCTTCTATGTGACAAGTGGCTTATTTGTTAAATCAAACTATTTGTAATAGAGAGATCTAGAAACAATGGTAGATCTCTATTCCATAAGATAACTCTTTGTGCAAGGAATATAGTTCTTTAAGGTTGAGATGACCATTAGACCTGCGGCCAGAGCAGTCCTTTGCTTTTTGGTATCCCCAGGCAAAGGTGCATGATGGCTGCATAATCATGATATTCCAGTACTCACCAGATTAATAGTCATAGAGAACAATTCACAGGATTAAGAAAGAGATAGGGTGCCTTCCATCCTGGCTATTTAAAACATAGTATATTGATTCCAAAGAGTGCTGGTTTTAAAATCAAGATTTGGGTTCAGATCCACTTCTACACATAACCCCTCCCCTCAGGCAAGCAACTTAACTTCTGTTGGCCCCACTTTCCTCTACAGAAATAGAAAATGCCACCTAACTAGGCTGCTGTGAGAATCACCTAAGACAATGTCAAATTCTCAAAAAACTTTGAAATGCTTATATATCATCAGGGTTAAGACTAGATTGCCTGTAAGGTAACTTCTAACTCCAAGACTCTGTGATTAGAGGGCCCCCAAATAGATGGGCTGGCTATTCCAATTCATCCAGGAAATGCACTCTGAAGAGCAAACTCTCATTTAAAGTAGCTCCAGCCCAATATATTAGTGAGGGTCCCGGGGAGCAAGGACTGAAGGGCTGCTTTTAGGTTTTAAGCTGTGCTGCCTTGGAAACCCAAACCATCTTGTCATCTGCCTAGCCAATTTTTCCCTGGCTTCCTTCCACTCCCAACTACAATCCCATCTTTTACAACAAGCCTTTCTCAATTCCTCTTAAATTCTAGTGCCTCCCCTCTGTTATTTTCCACTTGTCCAGTATATAACTTGCTTGAATAGAGTTGTTTGCTTGTTGTCTCTCCCAATGGATTGTGCCCTCCTTGAAAGCAGGGACTGTCTTGCCCTCCCTTTTTTTGCATTCAACACAGTATCTGGCATACTTTTAGAATTTAGTATTCTAAATTCTAGTATTCTAGAAGGTTCGGGCTACGGCGGCTCTTCGGGGCCAATGCCTTCTCCAACTTAGTTAATACTTTAGTATTATACTAAATACTAAAAGTTAATAAAGGTAATTAACTTTAGTATTAACTAGTAATAAATTAGTATTAGGAACTTAATGTTTACTGACTTGCTTTCTTCAGGAAAGACAAACATGAAAATGCCTACATCCAAGGGATGGGCTAATTTGTTTTGAAAGCTGAATTGAATATAAAATTATATTGAAAATGCAGGCTCTTGACAGAATATATGAGATTCTGAGTAATCTAAAGACACAAAAGCCAATGTCCTGGCTTCAGGGGGTATAGATATCACTAGCAAATTGATTTCCACACAGGTGCTTTCTGCTTAACTGGCCCACAGCAAGGCTTGATGCAAAATTAAGGGAAAAATATTTCCCATGCTGTTTCAGCTAACTTTGAATTTCTGTTGAGAGGAAATTGCATCATGACTACTTTTTACCACCTTTAAACCATGTGGGACCTTTCTCTTTATTGCCAAAGGCCTCCATGTGCATCACACATAAGAATTCCAAGGTGGCCAAAATCGGTGATAGTCTTATCTCGATCACTCACCAGCTCCTGACTTTGAGCAAGTGATGTAATTTCTCATTTTTTTAAAATGAGTATAAAAATACCTGCCCTATCTACTTCAGGGGATGGCTGAGAAGACCAAAAGAGAAGATAAATAAATGCACTTTTGTGAAAGCAGAGAGCCCCCCTACAAACAGGTCACTGTTGTCTGAATTAAAGTGTTAAAAGGTTTGAATTAGCCTTATTAATAATGAATGATAATCGTTAATACCAGAAGTGAGGACTTCCTTTTAAAGTCTTTACAAAAGGAGTGATTCCCTAAACCCTCACAAAAGGACTTTCTAGAAACACAGATCTGGGAGAAGTGGAGAGCACCAAAACCTGGGTTAACAGTGAACTTGCAAGGCCTGAGATTTGATCTGTAGTTTCACCAAGTTTATGTTTGGGAGGAGGGAAGGGGCAAAATGATACATAAAAGACATGCAAATCACTGACTTGAACTGGTTTCTAGTACACAGTAAGTACTCATTAAATAGATGATTTAAATGGCCTTTAAAAATTTGACGTTGAGCTTGCATGGCCTAATTTTGTGGTTTAAACTGTAGTTTCATAAAGTGTATTTGGGGGTGGGAAGTGGGGGAAAAGACAGATGTGTAAATAATTGACGTGAACTGGTGCCTTATGCACAGTAAGCATTAAAGAGATGACTTAAAGGGCCTTTAAAAATTTTAAGAAGGGGACATGGAAGGGAAAAAAGGAGGTGGCTTTTTAAAGAAAAAAAAATAATAAAATTTGCTGATTATAACAGCTTTCTGTAACTTGTTTCACAAATGCATTTCCTGAACCTTTTGCATCCTACAGGTCTAGAGTCTCCTTCACATTTTAAAGATGATTTGTGATTGTGCACACCACTTAAGGGGCTCGTTTTATTTATTTCAGATTGAAGCTTTGAACCAAAAACCATCCTTAATTTCAATTAAAAATTAAAAAAAATAAAAAGCCAAGTTAAAAATCAATGCCTCCAACCCTGGGTGAAGTTAAGAGACCATTGTTATCTTGTGCACAGGGACGTTAATTAGCATTCTGATTAGCTAGGGTTCCAAACCCCGGTCACGGCGCGCGCTCACGCTGGGGGTTGGCACTTGGTGGGCAACATTATGCAGCGCCCCCCGCCCCCCACATGTACTCGGTGGCTCCCCACAAGCGACTGTCGCCCACGTGAACAGGGCCCGGGAGGGTGTAGACCACGCCGCCGGCTCCCTGGCTCCATCCCTCCGTCAGCGCCCGCAATCCAGGGAACCCTGGTTTTCGAGCCCCCCACCCTCGTTCCCTACCTGCCCCAAACACATGCCCCGCGTTCGTTCTTATTACTATTCTTCACACCCACAAAACACCCCCTTACGGAAAATCCGCCGCTGAGAGGCACGGGCTCAGCTCCCCATTTCCCCCCAAGTGCGTTGCCCTTCGCGAAAATCTCGGCCGGCGCCGGCAGGGTTGCCCCCCGCGGCGCCTCTGCGGGCCGCTCAGCCTCCGTTCCATTACCTTCCCCAAGCAAATATGGCACGTGATGGGCAGCGTGAGAGACAATGTAACGTTCTGAACGTTCTGAGCCATGGCTGCGTTTAGAATCCCGCCAACACGGAAGTCCCACCGCCCGCGGCGAGCCGGGAGCTCCAGCCGCCGCGGCTCAAGAGCGCTAGAAGGTTCGGGCTACGGCGGCTCTTCGGGGCCAATGCCTTCTCCAAGCGAGGAACCGAAAACGCGCTTTTGAAACATGGAACGAGCGGGCGGGGGGTGGGGGGTGCCAAGAGGAGAGAGAGGTAGAGTTTCCCGCCCTACTCTTCCCTCACACGCACACCCCGGGAAAATCTAAAAGCGATAAAAATCCAGGGGGTGGGGTTGGCTGGGAATGGAAATAGGTAGAGGACTAGAGAAGTAGAGAACGTGGGCGGAGATGCAAAAAGCTTACTGGAAAAGATTGAAAGGGAAAAAAGTGAAAGGGGAGAAAGTGAGAGGATCAAGGGATTTTGTAAGCCTTAAAATGGCTAATGCGTTAGCATCCTCCTTCCAGCTAGGACTCTACACTTGAGGGCAGTCCTAGTGGGTGAAAAGACACACCTTCCTATTTTAAAACGAAAAAAAGTCCTTTTATATGCCTGCCCCCACTCCTTTCTGTAGGAGGGTCTGCCTTTAAGAAATCTTTATGGAATTGAATTGAATTGAAGTGGGGCAATGGGGAGAGGATTGGAAATTGCATTTTTTCCAGACCTTAAACCATAAGTACCTTCACTTCCTGTTGATCTAGAGAGCTCTTCCAGGACTAGGTCCTTGGAGATCCGAGCTACTGACCTGCTGTGGCCAGAGGCCAAGGGCCCCCAGTTGCTTAAGGCATGGTGACCTGCAGGAATCTAGAGAGCTCTGATGCCTGGGCTTCCTTAGAGTTCAGGTTTGCTGGTTTTTGTTTTGTTCGTTCATTCATTCATTCATTCATTCATAGAGGATATTTTCCTGGCTCCCTCTTAAGATCCACAGTGGCCAAATTCTGAGGGCTCTCAGATGCTTAATGCGATTTGCATACATATAGAAGTGTGAAAAGGTAATTAATTAGTAGCTTGTGGGAAGTCTGGGTGAGAGATTCACTGGCCTTCACATCAATTAGAGGACCAGTCTGTGCCTTTTTAGGAGGGATTGTTATAAACTATGTGCCCAAAACAAAACATCCAAAAGTGTTTGTGTATGCTTTGATCCCAAGGTCATCCATTCCCAAGATAATCTGTGAAGTTATGAAGAATATTCTCTTCCAAGACTTGAAGAAATCCTACAGATTGTTAAATTAATCCCCTATATGTCAATCATAGCTTTAATAATTTCGCATTTCCCTAGCCCCTACCTGTTCAATGCCAGTCCATGCTAACATAAAATACCAAGTTTCCAGAAAGACCTGAATTCGAGTTCAGACCTCCTACATTTACTTGTCTGATGATCCAGGCCAAGTCATTTGACTTTGGTTTACCTTAGTTTCCTCTTTGGAAAATAGGAATAATAACAGTATCTACCTACCAGGGTTGTTTGGAGGATCTAATGAGGTAATATTTCTAAAGTGCTTTGCAAAACTAAAATGCTAGATATTACTATGATTATAATTAAATGGCCAAGTGGATCTTGAGTTCTGGGCCCGGAGGCAGGAATACCTGAGTGTGAGAATAGTTATCTATTTATAATAGTAAAAGGAAGGTTTATTTGATTGTAACCTGGAGGGAAACCATTTTGAGGGAATTCAGGCTCCCTGAGATGGAGATTGTCAACTGCTCTGCAATTTAGGGAGTTGTTTTAGAAAATTGCCAGAGCCAGGGAGAAGTGAAATGACCTGCCAGGATGTCAAAGGCCTCTTAGGTTTCATGGCTTAGAGACCAGCTACCTCACCACTCAAGGAATCTGCTTCTTCAAAGAAAATAGCTCTGATTTTTGTCAATTCCCTATAGATCTTGGATGTTAGCTTTTATTTCCTATCTGTATCCTTGCTTCCTGGTCTCTGTGTAGCACTTTTGCTTGTAAGAAAAATTTTTGTTGTTATTTACATAGGACTTTCTATTTTATCTTTCATTTCACTGTTAATAGTTCCTTCCCTCCTTCTACAGTTGTAAGAATTAGAACCCTCCATTCTCATCTAATTTTTTGATTGGCATTTCTTTTCATATTTAGATTTTTAGATATTGAGAATGATTAAATGAATTGTCTTGCCTGAAATAATGGAATGTTACTAAGGCACAAAGTGTGACAAATATGAAGACTATAAAGAAAAATCAGAAAATATAAAGTAATTCAGAATGAAAAAAAAGCAGGACTATGATAGTATAGACAGATTTCAGCTCTTCAAAAGAAGATAGCATCCCATATGGGCAAAACAATGATGGATATTGGTGTTAATTTGTTACAGTCAGTGGACATGGGCTTCCCTTTTATAAATTGTCAAATTATCGTTATTAATTTTTGTTGTTTTTCTTTTATCAATTGGCAAATTATTGTTGCTATTTTTTTGCTATGCTTTCTTTGATTGTGTATAAGGTTTTTACTTGTTTTATCTTATTTATTCTTTGAGTGGCTTTAAGGAATATATATATATTTTAACAGGAGGAAATGCTGAGCTTCAGTGGTCTTGGCCCAGTTCAAATTTATGCTAGCTAGTCTCAACAAGGCCCTCATCAAAGTTAGACAATCCTATAAACTATGTCTTATTTGCTTGTCTATCCCACTCACCACATCCCCAAATCCCCTTACTCTTCAAGCCTTTACCCTTTCAGTTGAAAACTGAGGCCCATACTTCACCTACAAAAGTCAAAACCTTGGAAAAGAGCTTCCTCTTCAACCCTCTTCATTTCGTGTCCTTCTGAAGCTCCCCAGCCCAGCCTGCCATTTTTCCTCTAATATTTGACTACGAGGTGACCTTTCTGCTTAACAGAGAAAAACTATCTTCTAGCTACTCAGTATTTATCTTGTAGATACAGATTTATTTAATTGTAGCCTCCCCCAACTAGAATGTAAACTCTTTGTGGGTTGGGACTATTTGTGGTTTGTTTGTTTTGTATCCCCAGTGCTTAACATAGAGCTAGACACTTATTAGGAGCTTAACAAATACTAGTTGTTTGCTTAACTAATTAAAAACAACCACAAAAAATATGAGGAATTGGCGCAGTGATGGGCAAACTTTTTAAAGAGGGGGCCAAAGGAAAGGAAATGTTCTTCTGTCAGTCTGTTTCTAAGGCAACTCTTTCGAAGTTTCATGGTATTATATCCTACTCATTGTATTCGTCAGATTAGGAATAATGTCACGGGGCCAATAGAACATTTCAGGGGGCCGGATCTGGCCGAGCCGAGGGCTGTAGTTTGCCCATCACTGGGCTAGAGGAAGGGGAAAAAGGAAAGAAAATTTATCCAATTCAGCTTTAAAAACTAAATAATGATCCAGCCATGCCACTACTGGGTTTATACCCCAAAGAGATAATAAGGGAAAAGACTTGTACAAAAATATTGATAGCTGCACTCTTTGTGGTGGCAAAAATATTGGAAAATGAGAAAATTTCCTTCAATTGGGCTAGGCTGAACAAATTGTGGTATCTGTTGGTGATGGAATACTAGTATGCTGAAAGGAATAATGAACTAACTGGAGGGATTCCATGTGAACTGGAATGACCTCCAGGGACTGATGCAGAATGAAAGGAGCAGAACCAGGAGAATATTGTACACAGAGACAATACACTGTGGAACAATTGAATGTAATGGACTTCTCTACTAGCAGCAATGCAATGATTCAGGACAATTCTGAGGGATTTATGAGAAAGAATGCTATCCACCTCCAGAGAAAGAAAACTGTGGGAGCAGAAACACAGAAGAAAAACAACTGCTTGATCACATGAGTAGATGGGGATATGATGGAGGATGTAGACTCTAAACAATCTCTCTAATACAAATGCTAATAATATAGAAAAAGGTCTTAATCAATGACTCATGTAAAACCCAGTGGAATTACGGGTTGGTTATGGGAGGGGGCTGGGAGGAGGGGAGGGAAAGAATATGAATCATGTAACCATGGAAAATTTTTCTTGATCAATAAAATATAATAATAAATTTAAAAGATAGGTGTTATGTTTTAAATAACTCCATAAGCATAGTGGGCATTTGATTTTTTGTCTTCTCAATGGAGTTTGTAAAGGGAGAGAGATAATTTGGAAAGGAAAATAAAAATCGTCAATTTAAAAATTAAAAAATTAAATACTGGACATTGAAAGACTTTTAAAACACAGTTAACAATGAATTGCTTTATTTGTTTGTAGGATGCATATTTGGTAAACAGCAGAACATCAAATAAATAAAATGGCCACACAGACCAGCTAGCAATTACTTAGGGGTATGATTATTAGACTGTAAACTCCCGGAGACCAACAGCAATGCTCAAGCAGTACCTACTACCTCTGTATACTTTAAAACACTATACAAATTTGTTATTATTATTGAATGAATGAGCCTAATAGAAGATTGTAGGACCAGGATATATTACTTTTTCATCAGTTATACCTCCTATACAGTAATTAGTTTTTTATTTTTATTTTTGTTCATATTATTTTAGTCTTTGTAACACAATATTCAATGTTCCCTATCCACAATATATATTATTCTCTGTAATTTTTGCAATAGCTTACTTTGTTGCTATTCTTCTATGTACAGTGCTGTCATTATATCGTTACATTTCCAGTTCAATGTATTTGACTTTGCATCAGTTCACAACTTTCCATTCTTCTCTGTTTTCATCATTTTTTTAGAGCACCAAAATATTACAACATATTTATGTACCAGGATTTATTTAGCCATTAGCCAATGGAAGGGCATATATTTTGTTTCCAATTCTTTACTACTACTACTACTAGTACTAATACTACTACTACTACTACTACAAGAAAAGTATCAATATTTTGGCTACATAAGTCAACTTTTCTTTTTGTTAACAAACTTTCTTGGGGCATAGGCATAGCAAGAGAATCTGGGTCAAAGGTTATGGATAACTTAGCTACTGCATAAGTGGAATTTAGTAAAAAGTAACCTAAATGGTTATTTTAGAACAGGAAGAGAAAAGGAAGTTAGGCCACAAGCAGCTTTTAAGAGGTTTTCTTTAAGCTTTGACTCAGAAATGACAGCAAAACTTTTTGCTTCATCCAAATATTAACTTTTTATATCAGATTGAAAGGGCAGAAGGCAATAAAATTCAAAGCTCCTTAAATTTTCAAAAGAACTACGTCCTAAAATTACACTGCATTTATTTGTTTAAATGACATTTTCCTCACTAAAATATAATCTTCCTGAGGGTAAGTGCTATTTTAAATTTTGCCTTTGTATACCTTATGTCTAGCATGCTGCTTTTTTTTAAGCCCTTGCCTTCTGTCTTAGAACCAATACTGAGTATTGTTTCCAAGGCAGAAGAATAGTAAAGGCTAGGCAATGGGGGTTAAGTGACTTGCCCAGGGTCACACAGTTAAGAAGTGTCTGAGATCATATTTGAACCCACGACTTCTGTCTCTGGGTCTTGCTGAGCCTAGCATAGTGCTTTTGATCACAGATGATACTTAATACAAGCTGGTTGAATTAAATTGAGAAGTTACTGTCTTACAAGTCTAGGATAAACTAATTCTATAATAAAAGACATTCTATAATAAAAGTGAAGTGAGAAAACTTGTGAGAAATATAAAAAATACATTTGTCCTGTGGTAGGTTTGGAATAGGAATCTGGTACAGAAAGGGATGACAATTCCAGGTTCCAATGAGGATGAATTACTCATTCCTGGAATTAATGAGTTTATGTAGTTCAGTCAGATGAGTTAGGTGAAAACATTATCACCAAGGACTGGGGAAATTAATTGGTTTAGAAACAGAGGCTAACAATTTGTTCAGAAATAAGTGGAGATAGAGTAGGTAAGAAATAGGCAGCCTGCCAAAAATTCCTGGGAAAGCCTTTATTATTTTTTTTTCCTAAACAAGCGATTTGAATTCCTTGGATTCTTTTTTCTTTCCATTCTGTGATTTAGAGTTTAGTCACTTGTACATATTTCCCTGATTAATTGTTTTATCCTATGTTTAAAAAGTTTAAAAATCATATGCTGCCTGGTGTCAAGAACTTATGACCATTTGCTGGTTTCCTCCAATTCACCAAAGATAATCCAAAATCAAGGTGACAGTAGGGGGAGACAAATGCACCAAGTGTCAATCATAGTCCTAGGGAAATGCTAAGCTAATACATTGGGGTATTATGAATATCAAAGTTCTGAAATGGAACTATCAGATTCAGTCAATAAAAAAAGTTCAGTCCGCCTGAATTCAGTGAACTTAATCAGTGGTTTTGACACGGGATGTTCACTTGAAAGCTTCGGGTTTTCCTCCCTATGTGAGTTACTGAATCACACTGGTATAGGATTCCAAACAGGTGGGCACTTAAAAAATAGCATTAATGTTATCTAATGAGTTTTTGTACCTTGTTCAGTTTTATTTAGCAGCCCAAGTAAATTATTTCAATGTAGGTCAAAAAAAGGAAATATATTTAGTATGAGGTTTATGCCTAAACGACCTGAAAACAATTTTGGGTTACTTCATTAACATTTCTAGTATTTTTCCTATAATTCCAATTGCATTTACACCAGATATTACATTTCATGGGCTATTTTGTCACTTGAATGTTTTAATTTTTGAGAATTATGCAGTGTGGTTATTTATATGGATCAACTGAATAACTAGACAATCTTCAGTCTTTTCTATCAACAAGTTCATTGCTGCTGACAAAAGGAAAACTCTGGAGCTACAAAAGAAAAAAATCTTTGCCAACATCACACCAGTCCAACAATTACATTTGTCAGTCTGCCATTGTAGTGGCTAATTGGAGAGAGGAGGGACTCCTACAGGAAACAGGAACAAGGCAATCCCCTCAAGCAAAGAAGTTGCAGCTGTTATTGGGCTGCCCTCTGGACCATGAGAGTAGTCAGATTGGCACCCTTCCATTCAGCATCCTAGACTCATAGATGCTGGCATTCTAAGTAGTTGTCTCAGCTTTCTAAGAAGTCTCGTGGTAAAACAGAGCTTTGTGTGATTTCACAGGGAGAAACACTCACAGTATTTTCCCTTTTGGTTTCTGAGATTCCCTCCCTCAGTTTTTGTTTTCTACAGGGCTACCCTTCAATTAACTAGGTGCAGGATTTGAATCAAGGACCTCTGACTCCAGGATACCATGCTGTTCCTTGCTTGGTTGGGCCTCCTAGAAGCCACAATTATCTGAAGAGAGATAATTAGACACATGGGAGCAGATCAGTTCACCAAGGGAAAGAATATAAAAGGACTAGAAAAAAGGAACCCCAGTAGAGGCTTGGGGGAAACCTACACTAATGGAATGGAGAAAAATGATGAGCCAACAAAGGACACAGAAAAGGAGCAATCAGACAAATAATAATAATAATAGTGGCTAATAATAGCTGAAATAGTAAATTGTTTAAGGTTTGTAAAAGCATTTTGCATGTATTATTTCATTTGATTTTCACAGAGCTCTAAGGTAAATGCCATTATTATCCCCATTTTCCAGATAAGGATACTGAGCCTGAGAAAAGTTAAGAATGAGTTTGCACAGGGGCACAAAGCCAGTATGTCTCTGAGGCATATTTCACCTTGTGCCTTACTGTCTCCAAGTCAAGAAAGAGGAGTATCATGGAAGCCAAAGTACAAAGCAAAAGCTTCAAGGAGGATGAGGCTTGGGGAAAGTCTATCGAATTTAGCTGTTAAGAGATCTCTAGTAACACCTGAAAGCAGTTTCAGGAGATTTATGTGGTTAGAAACCAGACTACAAGGGGTTTAAAAGTGAGTGAGTGCTAAGGAAGTGGAAACTGAGTCCTTTTCTGGAAGTTAGTCAGTGAGGAACATATAAGGTTATAGATTAATGGGATGGCAGGGCCAAGTGAGGAGCCTTCTTTTTTTTTAATTAAATGGTGGTGATTTGAACTTGTTTGTAGAGAGTATTAACACTGGCTTTGACTTTTCATGAATCATATTTTCTGAAAAAGTTCTGCTGCTTTAAATTTAATAGCTAGGGTTAAATTCAACCACAACTTTTAAAATGATAGGGATTTACCTAATTATAGGATATATTATGTGCAAGTTTTAGAGCAACACAAGCTGTGACCCCAGACTAATACAGACCCTTGAGAAGCCCTTCATATATCACAATAACAATACTAGGAGTGATTAACTCAAAGGCAGTTACATCAGGTGCCTTGCCTCATTTCCTTTGAATTGCTGATGTCTCTACTGACTCTTAAAATTTTTTTACATGTTGATACAATTTTTAATCATTGTTTTCTGACATTTT
The DNA here is from genome assembly GCF_016433145.1 of Gracilinanus agilis. NCBI lineage: Eukaryota > Metazoa > Chordata > Mammalia > Didelphimorphia > Didelphidae > Gracilinanus > Gracilinanus agilis. Next base: position 554,656,171 of record NC_058132.1, on the reverse strand, counting down.
TCCATCTATGTTCTATCCCTCCTTTCCAACCCCTCCCTTCCAATATAGTACATATTTCCATGTTCATCATGTTGGGGAAAAAACACATATTGCTTACACTAGAGAAAAATTCATGAGGGAAATAAACTGAAGAATGACATACTTTATTCTGCCTTCAGACTTTTGTCAGTCTCTTCTTTGGGAATGGATAACCTTTCTTTTTTTTTTTTAATTTTAAACCCTTAACTTCTGTGTATTGACTTATAGGTGGAAGATTGGTAAGGGTGGGCAATGGGGGTCAAGTGACTTGCCCAGGGTCACACAGCTGGGAAGTGTCTGAGGCCGGATTTGAACCTAGGACCTTCTGTCTCTAGGCCTGGCTCTCAATCCACTGAGCTACCCAGCTGCCCCCCTTTCTTTTTTTTGTCACAAGTCCCTTGGAGTTGTTCCTAGGTCCTTGTGTTGCTAATAGTAAAGTTGATCATTGTACATTATTTTGTTACTGTGTACAACCTTCTCCTACTTCTGCTCACTTCACTTTGCATCACTCATATAAGTTTCCATTTTTTATGATAGTCTTGTTCCATCATTTTTTATGGCACAATCATATTATATTATAATCACATGCCACAACTTGCTCAACCATTCCCCAATTGATGGACATCCTTTCAGTTTCTAGTTCTTTGCCACCACAAAAGAGCTGCTGTAAATACTTTTGTATAAGTAAGGCTTCCCCCCCCCCTCTTTTTTATCTCTCCCAGATATAGTGGTATGGCTGGGTCAAGGGTCCTGCATACTTTCATGGCCCTTTGGGCATGATTCTAGATTGCTCTCCAGAATGGCTGTATCAGTTCACAGATCCACCAATAGTGTATTAATGTCCCAATTTTTTGGTCATATTAATCAGTCTGATAGGAGTGAAGGTGGCACCTCAGACTCTTTGACTTTCACTACCAGTCAGTACTTACTATATGAGAGATACTGGGGCAAGCACTGGGGATGAAAAGATAGGAGAGAAAAAAATCAGTTGTTAACCTCAGAGAGTTTGTGTTCTAATGAGACAACATGTAAATAAATAGGCACATACAAGATCTACACAGAATTGATAGAAGGTAAGCTTAGAGCAGGTGACTCTTGCACCTGTGGGAACTGGGAAAGGTCTACTGTGAAGAGTCTTTAGGGTTGATATATCAGACCTTTTCTCCTTATTTTGGCTATTCAGCTACCTTTTGAATCAATTGTTTCCCATAGCACAGATGCTACAGGAATTATGGGATTTAGATCTAGAATGATGTTCAGAGATCATATAGTCTAGAAGTGTCAAACATGTGACCTTATGTGACCCACAACACTAGATTAAAATGTAATTGGGAAATATTTGAAAAAATAAATGGAAATACCACAAACCATTGTTGTTCAGTATTTTCAGTCATGTAATACTCTTTGTGATTCCATTTGGGTTTTTCTTGGCAAAGATATTGGAGTTTTTTGTAGTTTCCTTCTGTAGTTCATTTTAAAGATGAAGAAACTGAGGCAAACAAGTGACTTACTCAGAGTTGCACAGCTAGTAAGAGTCTGAAGCCATATTTAAACTCAGGAAGATGCATCTTCCTGACTCTAGGCAATAAAATATAGATAATTAAACACAGGCAATAAAACAGAGAAAATATTATATTTAAAAACTAAGTAAATTTACAGCCTCCAGGGATTTCTTCATATGTATAATGTCTCATATCTATTTGAATTTGACACCATTCATTCAGTCTAGTCCCCTAATTTTACAAATTCAATTAATTTCAATTTAGTGTATTTATTAAGTGCCCACTATGTACCATGCACTGTGATAAATGTTGGGAAGGGAAAAGGCACAAACATTTACTACTATGTGCCAAACACTAAATGCTTTACAAATATTATCTCATAGTGATCCTCACAATAACTCTGAGAGATGTGTATTTTAATTATTCAGAGTTTAAGTTACTCGACTCAGGATTGTACAACTAGTAAGGTGTTTGAGGCTGCATTTGAACTCAGGTCTTTCTGACCCTGGACTCAGCACTCTATAATACACTGTGCCAACTAGTTATTGGGCATACAAAGACACACAATGAAACAGTTGCTGCCCTCAGATAGCTTATATTCTACTGAAAAGAAATAGAGAATTCATGCCCGACTTCATACAAGTTAGAAATGTGTTAGCATTGCTTAATAGTCAAGACCCTAAGGTAGGTGGCTGTCAGTCACTCAGGATTCTACTAGTCCCCTCTCCCCTCCCCTTTTGATAGTGGACATATTACTGGTCCTGTTCCATTCCCACCTACCGACTCTAACCCTTTCCTCTTATAGATCTAGTTTTGTTTCAGTATCCAGTTTACTAAAGGACATAATTGAGAAAATAGGTAAATTAGGTTACATAAAAACATAGTAAATTAAAAGAAAGAAAAGATTCACCAAATTCTATTCCTTCCCACAATCTAGAAACGACAAAAACAACAAAACTTCTTTAATGGATGGGATCTGGTTCCTGTTAGCTGTACCATGGGATTGAGAAAGAGCCATCTCCAACATGGTGTGTTGTATTAGACCTCCCATTTCCCTTTAAAGACAGAACAGGACACAGGCAGTTAATTCATTTGTTTGGAGAACAGCACAGAAGCATTGGGTGATCTTCATGTTTGCTATAACATGAGCAAATATAATGGGGGTCTGGCACCTGCATGGAGTATCTCAGATGGTGTCTCTCCTGTAGAAAAATTTAGGGGGCTTTCTTTCAGGAAAGCTATGATGATGGGGAATGGAAGGACCATGGTGAGATCAGGGAGCATATACAGACATTCTATAAATGGTTCTCATCCCATCCCCTAGCCACACTTTGAAGAGACTCTTTGATTAAAGGTAGAGGCATTCAAAAAGGCCTATCAATCTCAGTCATCCCTTCTCTGCTTCATTTGGTGGCTCTAATTTTGACTTTCAGTGAGAGACAATGTTTTATGAGGCAAAGTCATGGAACCTTCCCCTTTTGAAAGGAGTCTGTTCCATCCTATGAATAAGCTTCAGTATTTAACTTCTACATTAGTTCTCTTTCTTTTTAGGTGAAGAAGATTGGATCCTCTGACCTTGTGAGTTCAGGAGGGCAGAAAGGCATCCAGACTTTCTACAATCCTATGTTTTGGAGTTAGTAAGGCAACCATGCTCCAAGGAGCAAAGGATGATGTTTGGGATTTTTTTTAATGTTTAATAAAATTTTAGAATTTTTGATATGGTCCAGAATACTGAAATAGAAAAATTAAAAGATCCTATCATATTTTTGCCAAGTAAATGAAAGTATAGTTGAACATCAACTCATATTGAATTAGAGTAGACAGAACAAAATTTGCTTTTCTCTAATAGTTGAAAATGTTAGCCAAGGTCAAGAACAAGACAAAGTTAGACAAGATTTCATCCATCCAGGTGCAGTCCTCCTGATAAAGTATAAGACTCAGCCTTGAAACTTTTCCTCATCCAGCATACATTTCATGAGAAAATATTTTGTATAATATATGCCAAAAAGTGAGGTAATTCTGTAACCATGATGTGTCTACACAGCTGCAAACTCCTTTGTGCTTTGTGTGAAATGAGTCTTGAAATCTGTATAAATAAATTCCATGCTCCCTGTTGGAAACAGAAACCATGAGCTGATAGGTAGATAGCCAGTCTCCCGCTTCTTTCTCACCTAACCATCCTTATCAGATTCCTGGAGCTGTTGGATAGCTTTCAACAAAGTACAAAATCTCACTAAAGAAAATAATTGTTTAAAAGTTAGAATTGGAAAAATAGAAGCTAATGACTCCATGAGACATCAAGAAACAATAAAACAAAGTCAAAAGAATGAAGAAGATGGAAGAAAATGTGAACTATAGCATCAGAAAAACAACTGATCTAGAAAATGGATCAAGGAGTGATAATTTAAGAATTCTTAGACTATTTGAAAGCCATGATCAAAGAAAGAATATAGAAAGCATATTGAGAAATTATCAATGAAAATTGTCTAGATATCTTATATCGGAAGGTAAAACAGGAGTTAAAAGATCAATTGCTTCCCATAGGAGATAGCAAAATGAAAATTCCCAGGAATATCATAGCCAAATTCCAGAGCTCCCAGGTCAAAGAGAAAATACTTAAAAAGTCAGAAAGGAACAATTCAAATATTGTGGAGCCAAGGTCAGACACACACAAGCTTTAGCAGCTTCCATGTTAAAGGAGGACTTGGAATATGATATTCTGGAAGGCATAAGCACTAATTAAAACTTGCTGAAATTGACTATCCAAACTGATATCCTTCAGGAGAAAAAAATGGATATTTAATGAAATCAATTTTTAAGCATTCCTTATGAAAAGATCAGAGCTAAATAGAAAATTTGGTATTCAAACAGAAGAAGCAGCATAAAAAGATAAACATGAAAGAGTAACCTTATAAGGGTTTCAATAAAATTAAACTGTTTACATTCCTATACAGAAAGATGATATATATATATATATATAACTCCTAAGAACTTTACCATTATTAGGGCAGTTAAAAGGCATTTACATGGGAAGAGGGCATGGATATAAGTCATTTATATTAGAATGATCTCCAAAGAAATGAAGGTGTGACATTCAAGAGAATCAAGACAGGAGAAGTGGAATGGAGAAAATTTTCTCACATAAAAGAGCTGCTTAAAGGAGACTTTTACAGTGGAGGAAAAATGGGAACATAAAGGGCAATATTTAAACCTTACTCTTATTAGAATTGATTCAGAGGAAAGAATACACACACACACACACACACACACACACACACACACACACACACACGGTTGTGTTTAGAAAGACACATAGAGTTAAAATAAAGGGCTGGAGCAAAATCTAATATGTTTCATCTAAACTAAATAAAAAAAAACAATCTTGATCTCTGACAACGTAAGAGTAAAAATAGATCTAATGAAAAGGAATTATCAGAGAAACTAAATTTTGCTCAAAAGTGCCATAGACAATGAAATAAAATTTTAAAAAATTACAGCAAATTACTTTGATAAATACCTAATTTCTCAAATATTTACTTAATATAGGACTAAGTCAAATTTATAAAAATAAGAGCTATTCCCCAACTGATAAATGGTCAAAAGATAAAAACGGGCAGTTTTCAGAAGAAGAAAGCAAAGCTACATTAAAAAGTGCTCTATATCACTACTGATTAGAGAAAGGCAAATTAAAACAACTCTGAAGTACCATCTTATACCTATAAGAAATGACAAATGTTGGAGAAGATGAGGGAAAATATGTATACTAAAGAGTTGCTGATGGAGTAGTGAACTGGTCCAACCTTTCTGAAAAACAGTTTAGAATTATGCTGAAAGGACTATAAAATTGTGCATATCCTTTACCCAGCAATACCACTACTAGGTATGAATCCCAGATATCAAAGAAAAAGGTAAAGGTCCTATATGCACAAAAATATTCATAGCAGCCCTTTCTACAGTGGCAAAAATTGGAAATATATTACATAATTTCACATGTATGATTTGCTATCATGCTGCTTGCCTTTGCAGTGGGTGGGGGAGAGAGTGGGAGGGAGGAGAGAATTTAGAATGAAAAGACTGTCTAAAAATAAATAAATAATGAAACTAAAAAATAAAAATTTTTAAATGTCCAAAAAAGTTCCTACATTCTTTTTACTTCCTTTGCAAGTAAGTGAATCAATCAATGCCCCAAGGAGCAAGGGATAACCTTTGGGAGGGACTTTCAGTGAACTTGAACCTGTTCTGGCTGAGACAAGGACTTATCCAGCAGAGATGAGATACCACTTTGGGACATTAACTTAATAGAACCAATACTATGTAGGAGCTCAGCTGAGTTTTGAGCCTCCTCCCTGAAGAGATTGAGGGGAGAGTGTATCCCTGCAGAAAAATGTCTGCACATGCAATTCTTGCTTTGAAGTAAATATCCCTTTGTAAAAGCTAATTTTGGGGGTACTAATCACTGGCCCTAAGTGGGGAGGAGGAAGAAAACAGAGCCAGTGAAGGGAGACCTCAAGCCCTTTAGGGTATCCTAGATCCTTGAGCTCAGAGGTAGCCACCTTGGATCTGAGAGACTGAGTTAGAGCTCCACTTCAGGGACTCTGAATCTGCTTTGAATCAGTCTAGTAACAACTGAAGATGCTCCTTTGGAAATGAATGCTGTTTAAAGGGTCTTGGAAATCAGCAATAGGAGTGCCAGCATGTCTGTGGTGTCAACCTGCCCCCTGTGGCCTCAGCATCTCTGTTCTTTCTACTTTGAGTTCTGCTTCTCAGTCTTATGTCTGGCATCATTCTCTTTGCAGTGAGGCAAAAGAGTAGATGTCAGGAAGTCAGAGTATTGGCAAGGGGCTCTTATGTAACTGATAGAGCTGGCATTTGAACTCTTGCCCTCACTTTAAATTCAGGGCTCTTTCCACTTTGCTTTCTTGCTTCCCAAGTTAAATTGCCTCGTGCAAAGTGATTTCTTTTCCCTCTGCAATCTACACTCAGTTTTAGTTTCTGTCCTGCACTGTACTGAAAAATGGGTCTTTCATATTCCATATCATCAAAATCACTAGTATCAGTCCCCTTTGATCCCTATTCTCATTGCCACTACCCTAGTACAGGTACTCTTTACTTCCTGTCTAGATTAGAGATATGAAGCGTGAAGGGACCACATACACTCTAAGTGCTGCCTGAACCAGATTGAAATTTAATTAGTAAATATTTAACAAAATTAAAAAATACAATAAAACAGAGCAAACGCTACTTTTAAGAATCAAAATGTGACTTATAGTGATTCTTAGTAGGGATCACTGACTCCCATTTCTATTTGAGTTTGACACCACTGGCCTAGATGATTACAATGACCTTCAAACTCTCCTTTTCTCCATTTCATCCTTACTACTTCCAAGATCATTTTCAATATGCATAAATCTGTCCATTCACTCTGCAGAACCTTGCTTACCAAACAAATGATAAACTTTAAGCTGGCATTCAAAGCTTTTCATTATCTTTCCAGACTTATTTCAAACTACTCTCATACTACACAGCCAAATTATACCATTCCTCACCTTTTGTACATTTCCAGTGCTCTTTTGCTACCTCATCTTTATTCACACAATTTGTTTTGTGTGGTTCTCTTCCCACCCAATCTCTGCCTGTTGAGATTCTGCCTAAATGTAATTTCCTCCATGAAATCTTTGTTAACTTCTTTTTTCTTTCTCAGTATATATGACTGTTTTTCTTCCTCCAAACTCACATAGCAACTATTCTATTCTTTTCTATGCCATCCCATCCCATTCTATTCTCTTTTATCCTATCCCATCCTATTTTATTCCATCCTATCCCATATCATTTGATTCCATCCCATCCTATTCTATTTCTCTCTCATCCTATCCCGTCTGATTCCATCCCATTCTATCCTATTTTGCATTACAATTATTGCATAATTCATATATGTAACAGTATAACACTATCCCTGCTAGATTACATGTTTCTGTATCTCTCCCAGTGCCTAACCATAGTAGGTCTTTAATGAATTGTATTGAATAAATTGATTAGGAGTCATAGGATATGCATTTAAATCTGGCCAGTGATACTTAATACTATTCATATAGTGATTTAACATTTATAAACACTTGCCTAATAATAACCTCATCAGAAAAGAAGCACAAATATTACTATCACCATTTTACAGATTACAGATTCAGAGAAATTTAGAGTTGGAAGGGACCTTAGCAGTCCTATTGGAAAAGTCCAACATCTACCTAAATAAACAAAAAACAAAACCTCCCATTACAATATTCTCCTAAAATGGTCATTCAGCTTCTGCTTGAAGATCTTCAAGAGAAATGATCCATTTCCTCCCTTCCCACTCCACTTTCCCCATTCCCTATCCAAAGCAACCTATTCTAATTGTCTTAGAAAGTTTTTTGCTTGACATCAAATCTAAATTTGACTTTTCTCTACTTCCATCAATCGTTGCTGGTTCCCGACCCCCCCCCCACCCCCACCGGGGACAAATATAAAAAAAAAGTCTAAGTTCTCTTCCATATGACAAGGAAATGAAATGCCACAGAGATTAAGTGACTTTTTTTTTAAACCCTTAACTTCTGTGTATTGGCTCCTTGGTGGAAGAGTGGTAAGGGTGGGCAATGGGAGTCAAGTGACTTGCCCAGGGTCACACAGCTGGGAAGTGTCTGAGGCCCGATTTGAACCTAGGACCTCCCATCTCTAGGCCTGACTCTCACTCCACTGAACTACCCAGCTTCCCCCCATTAAGTGACTTTCTAAAAGTCACATAGTTAGTAAGTTTTAGAGCTGGAATTTGCACCCAGGTCCCTGATTTCCTGTATAGCATTCCTTCAACTACTCCATACTGCCATCCTGTGTGATATTAGGCAAGCCAGCTAAATTCTCTGGACTCTTGGATTAAGAGATCACTAAGTTCTCATCCAGGATCAAGTCCTTTGACTCAGTTTGTGAATGAACAAATGAATGATGCTAATGTGCAATAATGAACAAATTAAAGGCAAATAATGTTTAGGAAACATGAAAATTCATCTTATATAATTCTCCTCCATAAAATATAAGCTTTTGGGGAAAAAGAAGCAACCTCTTCTGCAAATTGAAAATACAGAATTTTGCACTCAAGTACTCAACAGATATTATGATCATAATTAAGAAATGATATTTGCATCAGAAAACATGAGGATTAAAAGATTCATTTTGTGTCCATATAGGATGATTTCCTATATCCATGACTTCCTATTCATTCCTTCATTGGAGAAACTTAAGATCAGAGGATCTCTGCCAGAGAACGAAGAGAACAAGTGTTACACTTAGAATCTGAGCTTTTTAGAGACCCTCTTCTTTTCTCATTTTCAGAAAACTAGGCACAGAAAAATGAAGTAAAAAAAAGAATTAATTAATGGCAGAGCCTGGGCGAGAACTTTCGTCTTGACAAGTACTTTGATATGACTGGCTCAAAACCTTCTTGTAAATATGCAAAATGTATTATTACTAATAAAATAGTTTTGTAATAAAAGTCGGTCTTAATTGAATTCTTTTGCTGAGAAACCTATCGAGTAACCATGAAACACCTCTTACCCCTTGTTTAAATCAGATTCATTTTTATGATAAATTATTTAAAAGCAAGTTAAAAAATATAAAATCTTAAGTGCTATTAAAATTGATTAGGAATACATTATTCTTTCATTGACCGAGCTCAGATTGTTTTTTAATTTTTTGGTCAAAGCTAATAAATTTGAGTAGATATTTCAGACAGACATTTTGTAATCATTTGGTCATCAGTCAATTAATCACAACTTCATAAATATTGATTTCAAATTGCATTTATTTTTCATTCCTAAAAGACAATCTCTCTCTTTTTTTTAAATTTACACCCCCCCCACCTGCATTGTGGTTAATATTGAGAAAATTCTTAAAGGCCTGTTAAAAATTACTTGGAGGAGGTGGTTCACTAGTATGGTCATCATACATGGTACCACCGTCAGACAGAAGTTAGAAGGACAATGAGATCAAAGCAATTGGCATCTATGATATGAAATATTTTATTTAATGTTAGCAATAGAATTTTAATTTCTTTTTAACTTCTTTTAAATTTGAATTGTTTGTTCTTAACTTACAGCACAAGGGTTAGGAACCCTCATGTGAAACTAACAGAATCCAAGAATTAATTACAGCCATTAGCACTTAGCACCTTTATTTATTTATTTATTTATTTATTTATTTATTTATTTATTTATTCATTCATTCATTCATTCATTTATTTATTTATTTATCTTTTTGTTTTTGTGGTGGACCAGAGAAGTACAGTTAATTTGTTGCATGTCTATTAGATCAGAATGGCATGGTTTAGTAGACATAATGGAAGTCCTGGAGTTAGGAAGATTGGGTTCAAGATCTATCTCTTAAAATATAGTAGGGAGCCCCTTTTACTTTCCTAGGTTTCAGTTATCTATGGTCAACTATCAATGGTCTCACTTATTTATGACCATGGGCATTTTGCCAGAGGTCCTCTAGTGCCAGTTGTCTGCCCTTTCTTCCTCTCTTTGTCTTTCATTTTCACTTTCACTTTTAAAATGGCTTTTGTTGTTGTTGTTGTTTGGGGGCAGGGTGGGAGACTGCAGAGCACAGAGAGGAAGGGCAATAGCAAAGAAAGAGCATATATATGAGGTCAGCAGGTGGTTTCAGCCATCTGTAGTAAGACTTGGAATTTACCCCCAAGAATGTGGGGGGCCTTATTGTACTGCCTTTGTGACCTATTGTTGTTAAGATGTTTCAGATTGTGTCCAGTTCTTTGTCACCCCATTTGATATTTTCTTGGCAAAGATAGTAAAGTGGTTTGTCACTCCCTTCTCCAGTTCTCATAGAATGTAAACTTTTTAGAGACAATTTTATTTTTGTCTCTGTATCTTTGATACAGATACTGTGGAGTGCTTAGAGTTTAGTCAGACATCCAAGGTCATTCTCTTCATCTCAGGCCCATCATCAGTCATCCTGGTTTTTGTCTCCCTGACTCTGGAAGAGAGAGTGAAGTTGATGATTTTATGCAAATCTGCCTCACTTAAATAAATTCATGCACATGTCAAGATATCATTATGTGATGTATTTGGTCCTCTTTGAAAACAAACAACAAACAAAATCTGGCACCATGTAGATCGTAAAAATGTTTGTCTGGTTGATTGTAAAAAAAAACATCCCTGAGAAAATTTCTTTGTGGTAGATGGAGAAGTGGCATATTGCCTTGTGATTTCATCAGTGTAGGGACATTCCTACTATAGAGAATCTCCCCAACCCACAGAAATACATCAGAAACTTATGTGTAATCAATAGTCTTAGTTGCCTGGGCTCCTGAAAGCTTAAATAACTTTGCAGGGTAACAAAATAGATGGCAGAAGTAAGATTTTAATATAGGACTTTCTGATTAAAAGGCTTATCCTGTATTTGGTGACATCTAGTCGGTGCAAGCACTGGGCTTGGAGTCAAGAAATCCTGAGTTCAGTTTTGACTTCAGACACTTACAAACCATGTTACCCTGAGCGTGTCACTTGGCAAATTACTTAATCTCTCTCTCAGTTTCCTCAGTGTAAATCAAGGATAACACCTACCTCTAAGGATTATTGTGAGGATCAAATGAGATAACATTTGTAAAGCACTTAGTGTGTGACACATAGTAGGTGCTTTATAAATGTTAGCTGTTATCTACCCACTATCTACAATTCTGCCTCTCCAGAAGAGATTTTAAAGGACATTTTAGACACTAAAAATTTAAACTTGTCTAAAGATTATAGTTGGGAATCAAGCTCAGAAATCCTGACTTACTTTCTCCTTTAATTTATCAGACCAAACACATTCATTTGTCTTTGAATTTTCTGTTGTGTTAGATCAAGCAAAGCACAGTGATATGACATAGAAATCCAAATGAGTTATTTAAATAAAGCACCTGTTTTAATCATCCTTTGTAGTGAAGCAAGACAAATAATTGCATCCTCTGTGTGGCCACCCTAGCCCACAACAGCATCCTGTTTCTGAACCACATGGAGCCCTTGAATAACAGGCTGAAAACTTGCCAGTTCTATGTTTATATAACTCTATTTTCTTTAGCAGTCATTATTTTAGCACTTGAACCCTTTACTAAGAGTGCAGTTTAATCTTCCACTTGCACATAAACTCCCTGGCTAGGGCACCAGAAGGTAGCTGACACCCTCAGGTCCAAGGGGTTCCCTACAAATACCCACTCTTAAACCAAAAGCTCAGAAGCCCCCACCGGTGTCCTTCCCATTTAACAGTCAGTCCATTAGCTCTCAGCAGTCTTTTATTAAGAGAGGATAGTAAGAACCATAGATACAAAAATACACAGCAACTCCCGCACCCTCCCGCACCCCTGAAAACCCAGTGTTTACATGAAAAGAGGGCAAATCCTTAGATTCTAATGCTAGAGAGGCACATATATAGAAAACACATGTAGCCAAGGAGATTTACAGTTCTAGGGCCATAGGGCTTCAAAGTCCTTCCTCTTCTCCACAGTGCCACTCTCAATTGCAGGGCTCCCTTGCTCTTGAGAACATAGGCAGATTTCTTTTTCTGATGCTAGAAGTCTAGTCTCTCAAAGCTGCTTCTGTTCTGTAGTGACTGCCTCTATATCAATATCCATCTAGAGAGCATATCGTTCTGCTCCCTCAGTTCTGCTCTCTCAAACTCAAACGTTGAACTTTTTCAAACAGACTCTTCAATAACTGTCTGGCGGGATATCTCTGCTGCTAGACCATGGCCAAAGTGGGAAGAGGAGAGAAAATGACTCTTCATTTCCCTCCACCTCCAACCCATGCCTCATAAATAGATGTTAGGGTCACAACTGCTCAGATTCTAGTCTGCCTTGAGTTATCACTATGTTAATTAATTACAGGATTATCACTTTAAAGTACTCCAACGGCAGCCAGCAGAGCCTAAGACTTGCCCCTTACAATAAAAAGTGATTTGGGGGGGGGGGGAAGCATCACAGGGTATTAACACCTTGTTAACCCAGTCACACCTAATAATCCTATGACAATTGACTGAGTTGAGACAGAGGACCAAATCCCCTTTCCTTTATTATAAAATATAACATTTGTTTTCATAATGTAATCATCGCTCTGTGACTGTATTACTATCTCAGTGGCCTTAGACTATCTGTCTCTTTCTGTTATTATTCAAATCCCATCTATTCCTTAGTGTTAAGTTCATGTTACCTTCTTCATACAGTTTTTCCTAATTATGCCTGTTCTCATCTGCTGATCTCCCTTTCCTCTGAACACCTACATCATGTCTCTTGATAGACAGATATGACCTTCATCCAGTGGTCCAGAGTTTCATGCTCCTTGGAATGCAATGATGCAATAAAGGCTTTTGCCCTTGCAAAAGGTAACTGAAAACTTCTGGCAGTTAAACCTTAGAATCCTGACAGTCAGTTGGTTCCTAAGGCTTGAAGAGAGCGGAAGGACCAACTGGAGCTCTGCCTTTGGCTTTCAGCTTTGCTTTTGGCCTGTGCCTTGTCTCTGGATAATTTGAACCTAGCTAATTTCTTTGGACCTCTCCCTGACCTTCTCCATACTATTCCCCTGTTACCTTTCCTGTTTTTCTTGTGGGCTCTTGGAGGAAGGGTGGCTTTTGGGTTTTTAGTGAAAAGACTTTGTGGGTTAGTTTACCTATAGGCAAGTAGGACATCCTTGAATCAAACCATCCCTTGCTTTATTGATTTAGTATACCCTCTACTTTAAAAGCAGCCAAATCTTCCCTGGCTGAGAGAGCAGGTTCTCTCTCAGTCTTACCCATTCCTGTGACCCTCCCCCACCTTGAGTTTCTCCATAGCAGTTGTCAGAAATCCTGAACCCTTCCTCCTTCAGACCAACCCTGAATTTCAATAAATCCCCTTGTTATCTAATCAAACCCTCTGGTGAATCATTGTGTTGAAGGATTAGGCAAGAGTTGAAGGGGAAGGAACTATTCTCTTTATTTCTTGAGGGAACTGGAGGCATCCATCTTGGAAGGAAGTAGTTGCCCGACACTTCCTCCTAAACCCCTTCAGTTTCACTGACAGGGAGGAGCCTTGCCACTCCTCCTTTGAGGACTTGAGAAACTGACAAGAAAGCCCTCAAGTCAGATTTAAACCATTTCTGACTGGCCCTATTCCTTGTGTCTATAGAAGTACCTTTCCTGCCTGGAAGGGTTAAGCCTATTTCCCCCCAGTGTCCTCTGTCTCTAGCCTGAGTGTCTAGTCTGTGTTAGCTGCCTCTCCTGAATACCTTACCTGTACCTTTACCATTCAAATACTGCCTTGTCCATTCTTTCCCTAAACTCAGCCATCTCCCTTCATTCCTCCTCCATATTCCTACCTCACCTTTATTCCTTCCCTTTAACCTTAAAGAGTCAAAGTACCCACTTTTCTCCATAACATCCTTTCAATTTGACCAAGAAATTGTTTATATATTATGCTATAGTTTAATATATCATATTATATTTATATATGCTATATATTAAAACATATTTATATTATAAAAATATATTTATTTACATATATTTAATATATAAAATATACTTATATTTATATATTATATATATAATGTATTTATAGATACCATATATTAAGATTCCTTAATTCCTAATTTACTGTTGGAAGATTAATTAGGATGAATATGAATTTCATATCAATCATATAGATAGTGAAAATAATCAGTGATAAGGACAGATTCTTGGAGAGATGGACTAGAGAGAAGGTCCATAGTGTTCTCAACAGACCATCAATAACCAATGCCCAAGCTATTAACTATATACCACAGGTTGAAGTCAATCTCCCTTGAGACAAACTTCTGACTGAAGAAGAGGTTTTACATGCCATTGGGCTCCTCTTGTGTGGCCAAGCACCTGGCGCTGATTCTGTTCTGGCTGGGTCCACTGCTTGTATAAAAGTGAACTAAAATCTTTCAAATTATATGACAAAAGGAGATTATCTTCCAGGGATCAACAATGCCTGCATTGCCCACCTCTATAAAGGAAAAGGAAAGGCTGTCCTGTGACAATCACAGCGGCAGTGTCTGTCAGTCAGTTGACAAGATTCTTGCTAGAGTCTTTAATCAGCTGATCTTTCACCTGAAAGGTCATTATCTACAGGAGATGTTAGTGTGGCTTCAGAAAGCACCAAAGAACCATTGACATGACATTTGCTATGTACGACTCAAGGAGAAATGCCTGGAGCAGAACAGGGGTCTGTACAAAATGTTCATCAATCTGGCCAAGGTCTTTGATACTGTCAATTGTGAGGCTAGTAGAAGATCATGGCAAAATTCCTTGGCCTGGAGAAGTTCATCAGTACTGTACACATTTGCCTGAATTCTGGATAATGGCCAATGCTCTTGAGTTTTCCTACTCACCAATATTCCCTACTCATCAAATTCCTACTCACCACCTACTCACACAAAAGCATTGTGTGCTTGCTTTCATGCTTTTTAGTATGATGCTTTCAGATGCTGTCAGTGAGGAAGGTAAATTATTTAACTTGAAAAGACTGCAAGCCAAGATTAAAGAGGAGGGAGAGTTGGTATATGACTTTCTGTTTGCAGATCATTGTGTGATCTCTGAGGCTGAGATGCAAGAGAAGATGGATGGATTCTCTGCCACTTGTGCTAATTTTGGCCTGAACAATTAACACTAAGAAAAAAGTAGTTCTCCACCAGCAACATCCATAGGTAGAACCACACCATCCATCCATGGAACCATTGGTTACAGCAAATGGAGAAATTTTGAATGCTGTGGATAAATTCACTTACCTTGGCAGTATACTTTCCAGGGATATCCACATTGATGAGGAAGTTAATATATGCCAGAGCTGACTCAGTATTAGGGAGGCACCAAAAGAAAGTCTGGGAGAGATGAGGTATCTCTTAGGCTACATACCAAACTAAAGGTCTACAGTGCTGTTGTTGACCTCATTGTTCTATGCCTTTGAAACCTGGATAGTATGCCAGTGTCATGCCAGGAAATTGAATTGATTCCATTGGAATTGTCTGAAGACCACCTGAGAAGATAAAGTACTAAATTTTTTTTTGACCCTTGCCTTTCGTCTTGGAGTCAATACTGGGTATTGGCTCCAAGGCAGAAGAGTGGTAAGGTAGGCAATGGGAGTCAAGTGACTTGCCCAGGGTCACACAGCTGGGAAGTGTCTGAGGCCAGATTTGAACCCAGGACCTCCCATCTCTAGGCCTGGCTCTCAATCCACTGAGCTACCCAGCTGCCCCCTAAAGTACTAAACTTTGACATCAATTGTGAGACCTAGGAGACACTGACACATGGGTGCCAGCTTCAAAGAAGGCTCTGGGTTCTTTGAGCCAAGCTGAATTGCAGTAGCTCAAAAGAAATGTGAGATGCACAAATGTATACACTCCAACCCAGATATAAAGCTTTTTGTGTCCAAAATGAACTGGGAAGACTATGCTAGTCTTCCCAGTTCATATTGGTTTGATCAGCCATAGTCAGACACACTGTACATTGTGTGTTTCAACATATTGATGTTATTTTGGTTCTCTTTGATTATAAAGAACAATTTAATTACATGATTATAGATATATACACATGCATGTGTGTACAAAATATATATGTATGGATGTGTACATGCGCATGTATGTATGTAGCCACTTTGATTTCTACTGCTGGAATGCCAGGTATGTCAGATTTCACCATTTCCCCCCAAGGGTTCTCTAGGCTCCTTAAGGGGATGTGGGAGGTTTAGGCTCTCTGCAGCTGGCTCTAGTCCCCAGGGATGTTGTTCCTTCAGGTATAGGGAGTGGTTTCCTATACTCTAATTTCATTTAGCCACTAACAATCAGATAAGATTATTTACTTTAAAAGGTATAATAATCTTTCACCTGGAAGGCATAGTCCGGTGATGGCAAACCTATGCCACACATGTCAGCACTGACATGCATAGCCATTTTCGATGACATGCAGCCACATGCCAAGGATGAAACATTTGCTGTAGTGTAGTGTAGTGTAGTGTAGACTCTACTCTGTGCACTATAGATGACAATTCTACCTATATTCATTTACCTATTTTGGCTTATTAAAATACAGTTATTTATTTTTATTATAATTTATTACAATTACACGTTTTTGTTATTTAAACTATTTATGTTTTTTTTTTCTCGAAGTGACACACCGCCCAAGTTATGCTCATTTCTTTGTTGAATTTTGACACACCTAGTTCAAAAGGTTGCCCTTCACTGGCATAGTCCTTCTTTCCCTCTGAACAACCTCAGGCTTTGGGAAGAGGAAGGGAATTAGGCTCATAGTTTAGCTCAGTTCCTGTAGAGTCCCAATTCCAAGTCTAGAACTTCACTCACACTCACAGACCAGGACTTCTCCAGGCTTCCATGCTGGGCTGAGTGGCCATGCTAGCTGTAATTCAGCTTCCAAGGTTGCCAAGGCTTGAACATTTGGGTCCTGTGAGGATCATTTCTAATACTTAAAATTGAGAACAATCAGCAAAGAATAAAAACAAATACCTCCAGCTCCATTTCTCAGAGCCTCAGGGGTAAAAGAAAGACAGCTCGGGAAAGCAAGTCCTTCTCTCCTCACCACTTTAGTTCATGGCTTCTATACTGGGCACAGCAGATAGGAATTACTGACAAGATGGTGGAGAAGGGGCATAGTGAAAAAGAGGGGGCAGAAAGAACCCAGGGAATGGCTCAAACTTGCTTGTTTTAAAGACTAAGGCAGACAATGAAAGGAGGTTATGACCCCCATGTGATAGGTGACACAATGGGTTCCATGTTAGTCAAACTGGGCACACAAAAATGTCCTTCCAGGGCATTTCAGTTTTAGAACTGAGATTGGACAGAAAAGCCAAGAGAAGAAAAGTAAATTGATTATAGATAGATACACATATGTATCTGTAATCATGTCATTTTCATATGTATATGTAAACAGAATAAACAAAAATCTGTTTACATATGCATATGTACATATATCTTCCTGGGTTTTATGATATTGTTCTTATGGTTCAATAGCTTTGACTCCCCAACTGAAATAGAGGTTCCTCAAAGGTGTAGACTATAGTTTAACCTTCTATAACTACTGTAGCGCTTCTCTGAATCAGCCTCTGGTGCTCAGCACATGATCAGGATCAATAAATATTTGCTAACTGATTGATTGTCCAGGAAATTGCAACCTAGTAATGAGTTTGTTATACACACATTTATTTCTATGCACAGAGATGGCTAGCTAGATAACCAGTCAGATATATAATAAAGAGTTCCCACATGCTATTTTAGTAAATTGGTTCCCTTTATTTAACATTTTTTGACCTGGGAGGTTTGACAGAGGTAAACTAGTTGAAGAAACTCTTTGTTCCCTAAGGGGAAGCCTGAATAGCTTCCTGTCCCCTCAAGCAAATGATGCATTTCAGGGAAATGTGTGATGTGGAACCCTCTTTCTACTATGCTAAGTTGTATTTCTATTTTGAGCATATAGCTTTTTTAAAAAGCTTTTGAGCAAACAGATTAAGTTCAGTTAGAATAAAGATATGGACTCTGGGGAGAAAAATTGGATGAAACATTTCTGATAAAATTTAACCAAAGACTATAGTGACTAGATGTGTAAAATTTATGTAAGAGCCATTCCCCAGTAGAGTCATACCCCAGTCTAAGAATATATCCAGTTCTCAAAAGAAGAAACACAAAATATCAAAAGCCTTCTTAATGAGCATTTTCAATTGCATATAGTCATAGAAAGGCAAATTAAGAAAACTCTGAGCTATCCCTTTGCATCTATCAAGTTGACAAAGATGGTAGAAGATGGAAAATGTCAATGCTGACAAGCATTCAAGAAAATAGGCACAATAATGTACTGTTGGTGGAACTGTGAAAAGTTCAAATAACAGCTTAGAAGAGTGAAAGAAAATTACAAGTGTCCATACCCTTTGAACCTAGCTGGGGTTGAGTTTAGACCCTATCATATTTGTTAACAGAAAAAAAATGTATTTATACAAAAAATATTCCTAGTATCACTATTATAGCAAAAGAAAAGGGATAAAGGTGGCATGCATTTTGCAAACTATGTGCTAACTAAATTGGTAGAGGAGATGGCCTTATTTTACTCCATAACTGTTTTCCCACCTTTGTACCCCATTTTTTTTTACCATTCCATGGTTAGGATCCTGGTACCTTGACTTTTTTCTATATGCATTGGGAAATAGGAGAACAAATTGTGGCGCAGGAATGTGAGGAACGTGTTTTTCATAAGGAAAGAGGAATATGAAGAACTCAAAGAAAAATGGAAAGGCTTGCATGAAGTGATGCATAATAAACAAAGCATAAAGAATAACATTCAATTATTACAATTATGTAAATGAAGACAACTTTAAATGGTAACAAAGCTAGCACCAAAAACACTGAAATAACATTGGTACTAACTAATAAAGCATATTTCTGTTTTTTCTGCTAACAGTAACAACAAAAACCCTAATAAGGTGCAAGACTGCACATAAAATCAACTTTGGCTATTTTATTTGTTTTCAGAAGTGGGGGATTCAATTGAGAGGACCATAGGGATCTATATGATGTGTAGAAACAAAATTTACTAATAAAAATAAAATCAAATACAACCAAAAAACATAGATAACCAGAATAAATATTGTGGAATTATAATTGAGGCTTACAATGATGATAAGGAGACATGAAATACTTCAAAGAATAATTACATTATGATAAACATAATTTTGTATTAAGTGCATTTTAATATGATTTTTCCAGTTATTTTAAAATTGGTCATGCATGAATGGAACATATATAACATGCATATGGAATTTACATATATATTTATTATGATTGTGTATGCATACCTGTGCAAAAATATCTACATGTTCATGTAGATATAACAGATATGTATTGAAGAACACTGTCCCTTAAAAATAAATTAAGCAATTTAGTGATAAAAGGGACAGGAAAAAAAGCATTTTTCTTAAATAAAGGAAGAGATTTATGTGATTGTCAAATAAAATTAGCACCGTTACAAATGAAAATTTTGATATTCATGAGTAAGATCAGAAAAATAACTTTATTTTAATATGAAACTATTACTATATATGTAAGAAGAAATAGCTTTCAAATAGGATTTGGACAGTTTTTAAGAAAAGAGTATAGAAGTGAGAAATTGGATTGATTTATCAACTATATGAAGTGATCTCTCATTTTTTTGGAAATAGTTTGATGTAATGAAATGATAGAGAAAGATTTTTTTAAAAATTATAGAAATATCAAAATAAAGAAATGGCTTCAAGGACACCACAGAGATGTAGAGTCTTCAGAGGTATAAACCAAAATGGCATGTCAGATAAAGGGCATTTATATGTTTTAGGAATAAAAAGTAAAATTAAGAAAATGAGAAATCATATAAACATTTGGAGACTAGGACATGATTTTAACTCTTTTTTTTTAACCCTTATACTTTCGGTGTATTGTCTCATAGGTGGAAGAGTGGTAAGAGTGGGCAATGGGGGACAAGTGACCTGCCCAGGGTCACACAGCTGGGAAGTGGCTGAGGCCGGGTTTGAACCTAGGACCTCCTGTCTCTAGGCCTGACTCTCACTCCACTGAGCTACCCAGCTGCCCCCTAGGACATGATTTTAAAAGGGGAAGGAGATTTTAAAAGTGGGGAAGGAGATTTTTTTTGGTGTTTTATTGGGAAATATCTATTGTGTTAAAACACAATATATCAACATTTTTTAATGGATCCTATATATTCAATAGGGGAAATTGGATCAGCCATGATTTTAAAGTAAAAAAGTTCATCAAATAAGAAAGAGAAGGTTCTCAGCTAATCCATCAGAAGTAGAGCTGGAAAGTAGAGAACACTTCTCGACACAACATAAGTGGGTGGGGGAACAAAAAAACTATTCTGATGACAAAAGGTGATCAACTGATGGAAGGCTTCTTCAGCTGAGTGGTTCCTGCTTAGATAGTAAGAAAGAATTGACTTCCTTGGGCAAGAATTTGACAGCTATTTCCCTTTGAACTGCCTGGAGTTGGAGAAAGGTAAAGCTTTGCTTAGTAAGTGTACACTTTGTGGAAGTCAATATTTTATTTAACTTAATTTACCTCGATGTAAAAGAATTACATACCTGAATACCTGGAAGTATATTTTCATATGTTCTTTGGCACACACTGTTAGGCTCTTCTTCACTTCATTTGTCTATGTGTTTCAGTGACATACTTTTGTGATACAGAATCTAGAAATTAAATTCAAGAATTAAAACTACATAAACCCTGGCATTCTTTAATAGCTATCTTCTTTCCATTTAAAGTTGATCCTAGGTCCTGATTTCCATTGACAATACTTTTTTAAAATTGGAAGTCCATTTTTCTGCAAATGACATTTTCTTTTTTTTTTTTTTTTAATCTTCATCTTCTGTCTTAGAATCAATATTAACTATTGGTTCCAAGGCAGAAGAGGGGTCAGAGGTAGACAATTGGGGTTGAGTTACTTAGCCCACATAGCTAGGAGGTATCTGAGGTCAAATTTGAACCCAAGATCTCCTTTCTCTAGGCCTGGCATTTGATCCACTGAGCCACCTAGCTGTCCTAATACAAATGACATTTTCAAGAATGGACTTTAGAAACTTTGACATAGTGGTCAGAGAAATAACCTTGAGTCTAATTTAAATGTAATTTCTGTGAAAGGATGGAGTATTGAATGATGACTAACAGATAATGTAGCTCTTTAAATTCCACAACAACTTTATAAGCTCAATGCTTTTATTGTTTCCATTTTTAAAATGAGCAAACTAAAGCTAGCAGATATTATCTAAACTTGCCCAGGCTTATACAGGGAGTTAGTGCCTAAGATAGGATTCAAACCCAGGTCATACTTACTCAATTTCATTTATTAGCTGCCTTTGGATTCAAATACAATCTCCAAATAACCAAGTTCTTACAATCTTAATCCACTCTAGATAATTAATAATTTTCAAGTCACATCTCTGCCAGAATCAGTCCTAGGAATCTCTTTTTGCTATTGTTAATTAAGTATCAATATCCATAGGATTATAGACCTGAAGATGGAAGCAACCATTCAGCAACCTCACTTTACAGATGTGGAAAGTTCACATACTTTTTTTGGTTAATGATTAGTAAATGACTAAAGTGGAAAATTCTATATTATCAGTTAAAATGATTCTGTCTGTAAATTCTCCTGGTCCTCCCTTAAGTACTTTATGGGGGATTTTTGGGGGTGTTTTATTGGGAATATCTATTGTGTTGAAACATTATTTATCAATAATCAATATTTTTTAACGGATCCAAGGATTGGTCACATATCTACCCCTTACTTTTCTTTAATTGTGTTCTCCTTGATATAAAGGACTGCAATGTATCTTTATAATCCTAATACCTCTCACAATGCCTCGCATTTAGTTGTCTCTGTGAATCTTTGTTAAATTGAAACGAACAGATTAGTAGGGAATTAATGCTGTAGTAAAAAGATCTCATTTTGTCAAAGACTTACCACATGGTTTCCATAAAATAATTTATTATTTTTGTGCCATAATTTCCCTATCCTCCTTAAAAATGAAAATGGCATTACTTTTGTTGAATAAATGTCCTTATTGCCATTGACCGCTTGGATTAAGTTATGAACTGATCTATCTTCTGCTCAAGGGAATTTAGTGAGTATATGTTGAATAGTTACCAGGAATGGTGTAGTAAAGTAATATTATAGTTAGAGGTTAGAGTAGATAGTAAGGTTGACACCAGTGAGGAGATCCAGGCAGAAGAAGGCATTGTGCCAAATCCAAACAGACCAGGGGAAGTGCAAATGACTCTGTCCTGAAGGCAATCAAATGAAGAATGTAGAGGACTCCCTGGGTGAGTCCAGGAGTGCCAGAGGCTCTCTGGAAGCTGCCCAGGGTCTGAGAGAATGAGCCAAAGGTACCTCCCAGGGAGCAGGTGACAATTAGAAGGCATGTCCAAGTGGTAGGACATTCATTTGGCCCTCTGGATCCCCAGAAGCACCCCAGAGGGTCACCAAAATATTATACAGTTATATGGAGACTGTTAGACCCTGAATATATCCCTGACCTTTTATTTAAAAAAAAAACCTCTATTTTTTTTTTAATGGTGAATGGAAGAAGTCAGCCATATAGACAGACGAAAACACTTCCAGGATATACTTATGCTCAGCCCGAAGCTATGCAGCATGGCTGTAAACAGCTGGAAAACAGCTGCATCTCACAGACCCTGCTGGCACGCTGCTGTCAGGGACAGGCTGGCTTAGTACAAGTGAAAGTGACATTCTATCCGCAAGGCTAAACAACAGAGTCCTGAGCAGCATCTGGCCTCCCAGACAAGAGGATGCTCAGCGACAGAAGGCAGCTTTCCTCACGAAAGCAGCGTGGCAAATAGATTAGTTTTGCTACAGCCGTTCTCCTAGGGACAGACACCAACAAGGAGCATCACCTTTGCTGGTGAATGACCATGGTTAGGTAAAGACTTAGGGATTTCACTGAAACGTTCTATCTACATGGAAACTCTTGCTTTTTGGTCCCTAGTTTGTCATCTTCTGCTCTTCCTCTCTCCCTCCTGGGTGGGTCTGGGGTAGCTTTCAGTCACAGTTTCACTGCTCTCCAAGGCTCAAGTAGATATGCATTGCATTGGTAAACCCCGAGTTACATCTGCATTTGATTTCTTGTTTCCTCTTATTTTTGACCCTTTCTGGCTATGATGGAGCAGCTCAGAGGTGGGTTCTTATACAGTATTTAAGACCTGAATCTGAAGAGTTAACCCTGATCATTCATTAGTTAAGCCCAGCAGCAGTAATATTCGACACCAAATGGAGAAAAGCTGAGTCCTGGTCTATCTATACAATCTAAACTTGCTGGGGAATTCAGGCTGCTCCTAAATCTTTCTTTTCACATGAGAAATCTATTTCTAGTGTTCTGTGCCAGGGCAGGGGTACCAGAGAAGGTATCTATTTATTGTGCTCCTGCACAGTAGAAAGAATATCAGATTTAGAATCAGGGGAACTCAGTTCAAATCTCAATTCTGCTACTTGCTTCCTATGTGACCTTGGGTAAATTACTTTTACTTCTAATCCTCAGTTTTCTCTCTGTAAAATGAAGCAGTCAAACTAGATGGCCTCTAAGGTCTCTTCCAGTTTCAAATCTATGATCCCTTCACAAATCCATTTGTGGTTTGTGGGTTTCAATGTCCTGTGAAGGTTTTCTCAGATGCTTAGTCACAGGGCACACATTCAGTTTGCTTTGGTCTTCCTTTTTTTTGGAGATTGGGCTTTAGAAAGGGAGGAAAACAAATTATAACACTTGTCATCTACATAAAAATTTAAGGTTGAAAAGTACTTTACACAGATTATTCATCTGGCTTTATATCTCATCCTTCAAATGAGGAAATTGAGGCTTACAGAGGTTAAGTTACTTGCCCACGGAAACATAGCTCATAAGAAGAAAAGCAGGTAGGAAGGAAGGAAGGAAAAGGAAGGAAGAAGGGAGGAAGGAAGGAAAGGAGGAAAGAAGGAAGGGAGAAAAGAAGGAAGGGAGAAAAGAAAGAGGGAAGGAAGGAAGGAAGGGAAAGGAAGATAGGCAGTAAGCAAGGGAGGAAGGGAGTGAGGAAAGAAGGAAAGAAGGCAGGCAGGAAGAGAGGGAGGAAAGAAGAGAGGAAAGGAGGAAGCAAGGGAGGAAACAGGCATTTATTAAGTGCCTACTATGTGCCATGTATATGCTAAGCACTTTACAAATATTAACTTATTTAATCCTTACAACTACCTTAGGAGATAGGTTTTGAGGTATACAGAGAGGCTAAGTGAATTATCCAGTATGAATAGCTAATAAGTGCCCAAGATAAATTTGAATTCAGTCTTCCTGACTCCTGACTCTATCCACTATTCAACTTAACAGAACTGGAACTTTAAGGCTATCCTGTCTCTAAGGGATAGTTCAGTTGCCTCTCGGATCAAAGAGAAGGACTTTACTCTGTTTTCCATGCAGATCTGTGGACTATACTTTAGAAGTAGTTTCAAAAGTTGTTGTTCATCCTTCATTTTTGAAGACCAGTGACATCAAGAGGTGATATCTTGACACACAGTCGTTGCTTTACTCTCTCTTCCAGAGTTATCAAAATCTAGTGTCAAGGCAAAAGTCAGGAGGCCTAGGATACAATGGATGATCTTGGTGTCTTTGATGTCTGACCAAGCTCTAAGCACTTCACAGTGCTTGCTTCAGTCACCTTCTTGGTCATTGGAACAAAATGTTCTCATCCAGCCATTCAATGGGAGGGGAAGTCTTCATGTGCTTAGGGTAGATGCCTCTCTCATAGACCAATGGGCTTAATGGATGATTGGTTACTTTCAACTTGATTTAGCATGTCTTCTGAGACAATTTTACAGGGTCTGGTGACTGACTACACATGTTACAGCTTCTTGGAGTTACAGGCAAGAGTTGAGTGAAAGGTGGACACCAAAAGTAGATGAGCAGCCCTGAAAAGAGCTTGGCAAGTTCTCACACCAGAAGTGCTAATCTTCCTACAACACTTCATACATTTCCAGAATGTTAAAAATACTTTAAAAATATTTTTATGGTGTCTCACTCCTAGCTCCTGCTACAAACTCCTTTAACATTTCTTATCCAACATCGATGCTCTTGTATATTTAATTTGTCTGTTGACCTTATGTTCTGGGTCTAGAGATTAACTTATCCAAGGCCAATACTGAGTTGTTACTGAGTCCGGTTTGAAGTATTTAATTGAATGTTATAACAGATTTCATGGAATAGATTTTAGAATCAAAGTACCTAGATTCAAGTCCCCTCTTTGCCACTAACTACCTGCATGATTTGGGGCAAGTTATTTCACAATCTTCGTGGGCCTCAATTTCCTCATCTGTAAAATGAGGTTTTTAAATTAGATAAATTAGATAAATGGTTCCTTTTAGCTTCAGATCTATAATCCCAAGGACATTGATACTTCATCAACCAAAAAAAAAACAGATTCCCAGGACTGATTCTGGTAGAGATATGGCTTGAAAATTGTTAACTATCTAGAGTGGATTAAGATCATAGGAACTTAGCTTTAAAGATGGAAGGGACTTTAGAGTCCATTGAGTTTAATTTCCTTATTTTTACTTATGACGATTCTGAGACACAAAGAGGTTAAATGAATTGCCATGGGTGACATTGTGTGTGAGTGTTTAAATCAGGATTCACACTCTGGTCTTCTTGACCCCCAGCATAGTACTCTTATTTACTATGCCATCAAGCTACCTAAAAGAATTTCTCTGATCAAAAATTGAACCCTAGCTCTGGTGGATGAAGCACTAGACTATAGGACAGTACATGCTTTAGGCAATACCTAGGAGTATCGACTGCAGGAAAAGGCCAGAGAGAGGGTGTTGGGTTGGAGTAGAATACATACCTACACATCCATAGCCGAGTAGCATTATTTGCTGACTTTTTTCTGGTACCTGGTCATAAGCATTGCTTGGTTGAAGTCAATGGAAGTGGCATAACTTTTGACATAACTTTGACTCAAGCAAGTCTTCCTGAAATCTTTAGAGGGAGGCAAAAAGCTTAGCTGCTACTTCATCTTCACCTTAATAGATCCACTTGGGCTTGATTACTAGCCCCCAAAAGATGAGTAGGAAAGACAAATGAGTCACCAACTGTAATATGGTCCTTCTATTTATCAGGACTCAAAACTATATTACCTTCTTGCCCTTGTTACATAACATTCCCTTCCTTGAACTCTCTGGTCCAGCCAAATTTGCCTTCCTTTCGTTTCTCATACATGATGCTTCATGTCCATTTTTGTTGCTTTATACTCACTATTCCTTCTAGGATGCAGTCCCTCCTCACCCAACCTTCCTCTTGGAATTGCTACCATCTTCTGTAAGGATAGATAGATAGAGCATTGATTAAAATGCTTACTATGTGCCAGGCATAAAATACAAATACAAGAAAACAAGATGTTCTGTACTTTCAAAGAGCTTACATTCTAATAAGAGAAGACATAATGCAAAGGAGAACTGGAAAGGATTGGGGCAGACAAGTTAGCTGGGGTGAGGAGGAAGAGACCAGAGAGGGGTCTAGAAGTGAAGTGAGCTTGGGCTCCTCAACATCTAGCCATTGTGTTTGTGTGTGTGTGTGTGTGTGTGTGTGTGTGTGTGTGTGTGTGTGTGTGTGTGTGTTTACATGTAGGAGAGAGAGACATTGAAGACAAGAGAAGTTAAATGACTTGCCAGGGTCACCCAGCTAATAAGTGTATAAGGTGAAATTTGAAACTAGGTCTTCCTGCCTCCTATTCCAATGCTTTTTACATTACACTATGCTGCCTAAAAAAGAAGAAAGTAATACATTTATCAAAGAAGTACACTTGAATCAATGAGGGAGACAGAGAATAGATGCTTATATTCTTGTTCCTTGGAGGAATTCTTTAAGGGAAATAAAGCCTGGAAAAGTTTGGTGGTAAATTGAAAGGCAACTAGGTGGCTCAATGAATAGAACAGTGGGTCTGGAGTCAGGAAGTCCTGAGTTTGAATCTTGCCTTGGACACTTACTAGGTTTGTGACCTTGGGCAAATCACTTAACCTCTGTTTGATTTAGTTCACTGGAGAAGGAAATGGCAAACCACTCTATTATCTTTGCCAAGAAAACATCATGGATAATTTGGTTCACAGGGTCACAAAGAGTCAGACACAACTGAACAACAAGTTGGAATGAGTGCTGGATCTGTGTGACCTTGAATAGCCACTTTCTATTTCTGGGCCTCACTTTTCTCCTCCATGTGAAATAAAAAAAAGATTAGACTAAATGACCTCTATGATTGTTTTCAGCTCTATTATTCTATGATTTTGTGTGAGAGAAAACTTTTCTAGTCTATTTCTATTCAATTCAATAAATATTTCTCAAGTACCTGCTATGCACAAGGCACTGTGCTAAGGGTTGGGGATATGAAAAGAAACAAAAAATAGTTTCTGCCCTCCTAAAGCTTATAACATTCCAATTTTTACCCTAAACCAATGCCTGATCCATGGTTTGCAATGTTCACTTCATAAAGCAGAACTACAAAAAATATGGAAAAAGTCACTGGAGAAAGATAACAGTTTGAGCAGGATGTTAAATATGATTCACTTGTTTGTAGAGTGACATTTTTGGCTATTTTTTCAAACAGGTATTTGGATAGTTACTATATTTTATTATTTAGATTATTTAGCACTTTTGATTTTGCAAAAGACTTTCCATATGTTATCTCATCTGACCCTCTCAACAGCCTTGTGAAGTAGATATGATTATCAACACTATTTTTACAGATGAAGAAACTGAGGCTGAGTGGAGGATAAATGATTTGCCTAGCATTGCATACCTTATAAGTGTCTGAGGCAGGATTTTCTTTCTGTCTCAGAGTCCATCATGCTATTTATTAGGTCATTGATCTGCCTGCTGTTTGGGAGGTGGCATTAAAGCAACTGTGAATGGGTCAATGAAATGGAATGGCTTGGATTTTTGAGTGTGAGCAGTGTAGCAAATGAGAAATTAAAAGCAATCCGTGATACCTGATTTCTCAGGTTCAGTTAAAAACTTTATCATATTGTAGCCACACAAGTGATTTTCCTAAAGCTCAGATCCAATTATGTCATTCCCCTGCTCAGCAAACTCTACTGGCTTCTATTGCTGCTTGGAGCAAATACAAAATGCTTTGTTTGGAATTCAAAGCTTTCATAGCCTAGTCCTCTCCCTTCCAGTCTTCTTAGACTTTACTTCCCTCCATATACTCTTCAATCCAGTGACACTGACCTCCTGGCTGTTCCATGGACAAGATGTTCCATTTCTTGACTCTGTACATCTTCTCTGGTTGTCCCCCTTCCCTGGAATGCTCTCCCTCCTTGCTCTGACTACAAACCTCTCCAAATTCTTTTAAGTTTCTATTAAAATCCCTCCTTCTATAGAGAAGTTTCCCCAACCCTCTTCATCCCGCACCCTTCCTCCTGTTAACTATTTATTTATCCTATCCATGGCTTGCTTTGCATCTATTTGTTTGCATGTTGTCTTCCCATTACATTGTAAGCCCCTTGAGAGCAGGGACTGTATTTTGTTGAGAGGGTCAGATGAGATAACATATGTAAAGTCTTTTACAAAATCAAAAGTGCTAAATAAACTAAATAATAAAATATAGTAACTATCCAAATATCTGTTTGAAAAAATAGCCAAAAATGTCACTCTACAAACAAGTGAGAGAATCATATTTAACATCCTGCTCAAACTGTTATCTTTCTCCAGTGACTTTTTCCATATTTTTTGTAGTTCTGCTTTATGAAGTGAACATTGCTGACCATGGATCAGACATTGGTTTAGGGTAAAAATTGGAATGTTATAAGCTTTAGGAGGGCAGAAACTGTCTTTTGTTTCTTTTCATATCCCCAGCCCAGAACTTATCAGAGTGCCTGGCGCACAGTAGGATCTCCTAAATGTTTATTGATTGATTATAGCTAATTCAGTTAGGTGCTTAAAGTGCCTTTAAAAATCAAAATTTTATCTAATTGTGCTGAAAAATCAAATCCACAGGGACCGATTAGGAAAATATCTTCTCTTACTTGCCAAAGAATCTGGGGCATATTCTTTGTGAATCATGTGCGCCCTCTGCATTTTGAAACTACACGAAGCTCTACACTTAATACCAGAGACCCCAACTGGTACAGAACTCCAGCAAAACCTGGCCTTTAACTGACTTCAGCTCACCTCTTTAGACCAGAGGCAGTCGGTTCATTTAACAAAGGACCCAAGGGTTCTCTGAACTAAGAGCCATAAAAAATTGTTCATCTGCTCAGTCCCAGGCCATTTAATTTTGGAGGCATCCCTGCCAGTTGGTCACAGTAATTAGCCTTCCTGTATCAGGGCAGCATCCCTGAAGCTATGCTAAGTAGGGTTGTACGTTTGTATGGCAACCTAAGCAGGGTTGTGCAAATGAGCCTGGCCACCCATCTTCGAGACAGAAGCCCTAACTACAGCTTCCTGGCTCAGGGTGCCTTCCGTGCCCACCTGCAGATCTTATTTACTGATTATTAATGACACAAGCTGTGGGCAGCTGCGAAAGGCACGCATAGGATGGCAACCTAAAACTGCAACTCCAAACTATGAATACTCCCTGGGAGTGCAATTTCCTTGAATGACACCTGACCCCATTTTTAGCTTTTCTGCCATTTCCCCCCCCCAT
This sequence comes from Gracilinanus agilis, assembly GCF_016433145.1. NCBI lineage: Eukaryota > Metazoa > Chordata > Mammalia > Didelphimorphia > Didelphidae > Gracilinanus > Gracilinanus agilis. The sequence continues at coordinate 554,626,413 of NC_058132.1, read as the reverse complement.
CCCATTTACCCCCTCCTCCCCAATGCATTTGTGCTAGAGTCATCAAAGGCAAAGTGAGTCCTGGGTATGGGAGATTGACACTCATGCAGCATTTGTTGGTGCATCTGTCAGATCCTTGATAGAAGTGAGCATTTGGAGAGGAAAATATGTTGGTATCAATTTCAAAATTGGCCTGAAGCACTGTGAACCTGGGGTTAGGAAGGCCCACCAAAATGCCATGTGCCAGGGCACCAAAGAATGAGGTTACATGTGGGCTTGCTAATTGCTAGTAGCAACATGGAGCTCGTCCTTTATGTTTATGGGGTTTTTAAAAATCAAATTGAGTTCGAAAAATTGCAGATCTGAAAATGACATAGATGTCATGCTTCCTGATATCAGACCTTGCTTCCATTGCAAAGGGGTACGGCATGTACGAGGGAGGTCTCTGAAGGAGATAGGTTTATTATAGATCTGTATAATGTGAATTCTTCAGAATATACAGATCTGCATGCTAGTGTACGCATCTGCGGATCTTTGGTTTCCTGGGAAACCAACCATGCACAAATGTAGGAAAGAATCTCTATATTTTGCTTTATATCCAGTGTGATCTTTATATCCTCCCATGTGCACAAGAAAGTAATATCTCAGAGGCTGGGTATATTTTTGCATGCTTAATTCTGAGATTAATTGAACGGACACCTTGGATATAATTAAAAATAGGTTATGGTGTTTTCTTCCTTTTGATGGATGCTACTGCAAATATGGGGCTTTATCTCACATTAGTCGCCCAATTGTCTTTTATTAGAGAGAACTATTCAAATGAATAAAATAAAGCATCTAAAGTTGAAATTTGGGGGAGAAAGCACTTATAAATTCTGTGACAGATTAGCCATTTTTTTGTCCCATTTAATCACTGGATACTCAAAACATTGCAAACTCTGTTAATTAAAAAATGATCTACATAGTCTGGTTACAGTTAATCTTTATTTGTTTGAATTTTGAGGTAGATAAAGTAAACATTCCACGTGGGGAAATAATACCCCTTTCAGCATATAAGGATTTTGTGAGGATGGAGATTGGTAAACCATGGTGTCGTTAATAAGATATAAGGAAACTATCATAAACATATGCCAACTGGAAGGGACCTTAATTGTTAGCTCATCCACCTCCTCCCCATCTCATCTGATAGGCGAGGATATTGAGGCCCAGAGAAATTAAATTATTTCCCTAGATCAGAGAGGTAATAAGTGTCAGGATTCAAATCTAGGTCTTCTGACATTTTCTACTTGTGTGATCTAGGGAAGCCTAGCCTTCTTCCCTTTGTTTCCAAATGCTTTTTTGGCTTTTTTTTTTGTAATAACACATTCTTTTCATAAAATATATTTATTGATTTCATTAAACATTTCCCAAGTACATGTAAATCTTTCTGCCATGAAAATTTTGAGATCCAAATTCCTTCTCTCCTTGAAAAGGCAAGTAATTTTATGTCAATTATATGTGTGAAGTCATACAAAATATATTTTCATATTAGATATGTTACAATAGAAAACAGACAAAAAATAAAACAAGAAAGATAAATTTAAAAAATTATCCTCCAATCTGTATTTAGATTTTATCAGTTTTCTCTCTCTGGAGATGGATAGCATTTTTCATCATGGGTTCTTTAGAATTGTCTTGGATCATTGTCTTGATCAAACTAGCTAAGTCTTCCACAGCTGGTCATCAATACAACACTTCTGTTATTAAGTACAATGTTCTGGTTCTGCTTACTTTACATCTCATGTGTTCATATAAGTCTTCTCACATTTTTCTGAAACCATCCTGCTAGTCATTTCTTATAACACAATAGTATTCCATCATAATTATCTACCACAACTTGTTGAGCTATTCCCTACTTAAGGGGCATCCCCTCAATTTGCAATTCTTTGCTACCACAAAAAAGTACTGCTATACATATTTTTGAATAAGTAAGTCCTTTTCCCTTTAAAAATTTTTTTTTGAGATACAGACCTCATAGTGGTATTGTAGGTCAAAGGGTACATAAAGTTTTATAACTGATTTTATTTCCAAATTATTCTCCAGAATGTTTGTGTTAGTTCACAATTTCACTAATAATACATTACAATCCCAATTTTTCCACATTCCCTCCAGCATTTGTCATTTTCCATTTTTTTTATGTTAGCCAATCTGATATGTGTGAGGTGGTATTTAAAATTTTTTTTAATTGTATATCTCTGATCGGTAATGATTTAGAGCATTTATTTGTTGATAGCTTTGATTTCTTCTTCTGAAAACTGCCTATTCATATCCTTTGGTTACTTATCAAATTCCTGGGAAATGGCTCTTATTTTTATAAATTTGGCTCCATCACCACCACCACCACCACCACCACCATCATCATCATCAACTCTCTCTATATATATTACATCTTTCTATATATATATGTACATATATATAGTACATCTTTATATATCTTTATCAGAGAAAACTACTGTAAAATTCCCCTCCCCCCAGTTTTTTTCTTCTAATTTTGACTATATCAGTTTTGTTTGTGAAACTCCTTTTTAATCTCATATGATCAAAATTATCTCTTTTACTTTCTGTAATCCTCTCTGTTTTTGGTCATAAATGTTTCCCTTAAGTACATTTTTCTATGCTTCCTTAAATTACTAATGATATCATCTTTTTGGTCTAAATCAGTGGTTCCCAAACTTTTTTGGCCTACCACCCCCTTTCCAGAAAAAAATATTACTTAGCCCCCTGGAAATTAATTTCTAAAAAATTTTAACAGCAATTAATAGGAAAGATAAATGCACCTGTGGCCATCACCACCCTCCTGGTCTTTAGATAGATATTATTTATCATTTAAAGAAAGACTTCATTTTTTCCAATGCTTTCCAAGTGTTTTAAAAGGAACATGCGCTATATTTTGTCAAAGGCTTTTTCTGCATCTAACAATATAATCACATTATTTTTGTTGTTTTTATTATTGATATGGTCAGTTATGCTAACAGTTTTCTCAATATTGTAGCAGCCCTGCATTCCTGGTATAAATCCCACTTGGTCATAGTATATTATCTTTTGATATATTGCTGTAATCTCCTTTCTAGCATTTTATTTAAAATTTGGCATTGGCATTCCTTAAGGAAATTGTTCTATCGTTTTCAACTCTGTTTTTGCTTTCCATGATTTAGGCATCAAAACCATAATTTGTGTCATAAAAAGAATTTGGTCAGACTCTCTTTAGTTGCTTTTTTCAAATAGTTAAATGGTACTTTGATCAATTGTTTCTTAAACGTTTGATAGGACATTTGATCCTCCAAATTTCTTCTTAGGAAGTTCATTTATGCCTTGTCAATTTCTTTTTCTAAGGTAGGCTTATTTAAGTATTCTATTTCTTCTGTTATTCTGGGGAGTTTATCTTTTTCTAAATATTCATCTTTTCACTTGCATTATCAGTTTTACTAGCATATAAATGGGCATGTACTCCACATTCTTTATTAGGTTGATACTTAATTTATTAAAATTGTAGACCTGGGCATCAGTAACTTAGTGTTTGTTTTTTTCTTGGAGTAGGGGGAATTGCAGATAGTGGGGAGAGATAGGTCATAACCCAATAAGTTCTCATTCCACAAGTTTGTTTATTTATTTTTAAAGTACTTGGCAGAACACTCACAGCAGGAGAAACAGAGAATGAAAGGACTGCAAGTCCTGATTTTTTGAAATCCCTTTAGCACATATCACAAGAGGGACAGTGGGAGGAAAAGTGGAACAAGGTCTCATTGTCTCCGATGTACTCCTGTAAGTGCTAGAATCTTTTTGAGCTATATCAGGATACGTTAAGGAAAGTTTACTTCCAATTTCATCCTGCTCCTATTATTATTTTTTTTGTTAAGGTTACAAAAGTAGTGTTGGCTTTTGGTAAGGGAGGAGGAAAGAATGTTAATACTTGTATAAGTGTATTGTAGTGAATGGTCCATTCAAGGTTTTATTGACAGGCCTACCCTCAATTATAAATGAGGAGAAGGCAAAGTGTTTGTAAAGGCAGTCTTTTTTATTGGGGTCTCCCAGCAGGAAATGCTGGTTACTGTCCAGAATGAATCGAGGAAATGGGGAATTCAAAGCTGCCCAAATGTTTTACTTCACCCTGGCAGATATTGGAGCCAGCTGAAATAATGATCCTCTGGAAGGTGAGTTTTATGGAGTAAAAAGAAACTCTTTGGACAAGAAGGCTTCTGAGATACAATGCAGGGATGGTAAGAACCTGGCTTCCCAATTTGCAAGCATCTTAATTCTCATGAACAATCTTTTAAGTGAGAATAAATGTATACTTTGTTCTGGTTCAGGTACATTATTAACTCACCTTACAAAGCCCAAAGGTATTTGAATATAGTGGATCAGAAATAGTGATAACTTACATTTAAACAGCGCTTTAAAGTTTGCAAAATGTGGGACAGCCAGGTGGCTACACTTCCTAGCTATGTGACCCTAGAAAAATCGCTTAACCCCAATTGCCTAGCCTTTACCACTCTCCTGCTTTGGAGCCAATATTTAGTATTGATTTTAAGAGAGAAGGTAAGGGTTAAAAAAAGTTTGCAAAATGCTTTCTCATATATTAAAAGTTGCAGGACAACTGGTAATCTGCATGATAGAGGGAGTTTCCCTGCTGACAAAATCATAAATGAAGGGGGAACCTGGTACAGTGAGTAGAGTACCAGATTTGGGGTCAGGCATACTTGAGTCTGAATCCTGCCTTTGATACCTTATGAGCTATTCTACCTTTGGATCTGTTATTTAACTTTTATTTGCCTCAGGCAACTTCTAAATTCTTTACCTGAAGTATGTTGAAAGGGAAAGAGTAGTGAACTTGGAAAAAAAAGGCCCTGAGTGTTCAAATCCTAGCTATTCTACTTATTCTCTGTGTTATTTTCAGCGAGTCACTTAATGTATCCAGTACTCAGTCAATTTGCCTAAAAAATGAGGAGTTTGGACTAGAAACTTGGGTTTATATCCTCAGTGCTTAGAACAGAGCCTGATGTATAGTCAGTGTTTAAATGCTTATTGACTATTGTTTATTTAGAAAAGTTTAAAGTCCCTTTAGCTCTAGATCTCTTATTCTATCAAGTCATAGATGAATTGCAGGGCATTGGTAGAGGGAATTCTAAGAAGTGGAATTGCCCAGGCTAATGGAATCAGAGCTCTGTGAATATGAATATTCACAGAGGAAGGATAGATTTGAGGAATGTTAAGGAAAGAACATTAGATACAGAGTTCAGAGAATTGTGTTAGAGAAAGATCCTTATTGACCACCTAGCTAGTGAGCATCCTCATTTTAAAGGAGAGGAAACAAGAGTCTTAGAGAATAGAAGTGACTTACTTTCCAGGGAGAGCATGACTAGGAAGGCGGCATAGGTAGATGGAGTGTAGCAGTCAAGTTGCATTTCTGGATCCCTTAACTTTGGAGAAAGAATTTGTAGACATAAAATATGTCTCTTGATATCTGATTACTGTAGCCCTTTTCCCATTAGGAAAGAGGCAGCAAATCAGTAGTCACCCTGAAAATTTAAATGGTATTCTAGAGTCCAGCAATGCAGCTATAATCTCTTCAGTCCTGTACTGACATCAATTTATCTTTCTACTCTTTTACAAATATGACACCCCAAACCCCCCTTTAGAATCCCAGTTACTAACAGAGTTCTCTATATATAATGCTTGTACAATAATCAGTGCAGTCTCTTAAATGTTTCCTTGCCCCTCAAATGCTCCATCACTGATCTAATCAGTGATGTTAGTGATGTTCTCTATTGGCAGTAAAATTCATAATTTAATAGTGTTTTTTAAAACTATGACAGTGGGAAGCCAAACAAAATAAGAAATTAAAATTACCTTAAAATAGGTCATAATATTTTTCCTATAAGGGGTGAGTAAGCTGAATTCAGTGTAGAACATTTAAATATTTATACCCTATAGACATTAGAAAATGCTACATAGAGAAGTGAAATATCACATCATTGGGAAATCTCTTGAGTTTAGTCTAGCTTCTTGGATCACAAAAGGCATGAATAAAATTGATCACATTCAAGGTGTGGCATGATATTTACATAAATGAAAAATATTTTTAGCAAATTTCTTGATGGGCAAACTTTCATGGTACAAAAATGCTGATCAACTGAATTATAATTTGATAAATCACACCTAGTGGGCCAATCAATTAATGAATATTTATTAGGCACTTTCTTTGTGCTAGGCACTGTGCTAAAGCTCTGCAGATCAGAAAGAGGCAAGTCATAGCTTTGTGATCCTGGACAAGTCACTTTAACAGCAATTATCTAGCCCTTAGTGCTCTTCTGCATTGGAAACAATATTTAGTATTGATTCTAAGGCAGAAGAGAAGAGTTTCAAAGAAGATGCAAGACAGTGTCTTCCCTCAAGGAGCTTAATGAGGGAGATAACATTCAAACAAATAAGTACAAAGCAAGCTATTGACAGAGAACAAATAGGAAATAATTACCAGGGAGAAGTGTCTCCCATTAATAGAAAGTAGTAAAGGTTTCCTGTAGGCTATACACTTTTAGTTGGAACTTAAAGGAAGCCAAGGAGGTTAATAATCAGAGCCAAGAAGGCACAGAGAGAAGCTAGAGATAATGCTCTGAGCCTAGACATGGGAGTAAGATATATAAAGACCAGAAAGGTGGGTTTTAAGTGAATAGATTATAAAGGGCTTTGAATGTCAAATAGAGCATTTTGTATTTGTGCCTAGAGGTAATAGGAAGCCACTGGAGCTTATTAAGGATGTGGCATGATTACACTTTAGCAAATTCACTTTAGCAACTAAATGAAGGATAGATTGGAGTGGGTAGAGATTTGGGACCATCAGATTCATCAACAGGCTCCTACAGTTATATAGGCAGCATGGGTGATGATTACTTGTATCAGGGTGGTAGCAGTGTCAGAAAAGGGGCAAATTTGAGAAAAGGGGGCATATTTGAGAGATTTTATAAAGGTGAAGTCAACAGGTTTTGGTAACAGCTTGGATGTGAGGGATGAGAGATAGTGAGGAATCCAGAATGACTCTGAAGCTGTGAGCTTTGTCGTGAGGCATTAGGAAGACTACAGTAATAAAGAAGGTAGAAGAGGGAGGAGATTTTAGAGGAAAACTTAATGAGTCCTACTTTGGATATATTGGTTTTGTTTTTTTTTTAACCCTTAACTTCTGTGTATTAGTTCCTTGGTGGAAGAGTGGTAAGGGTAGGCAATGGGGGTCAAGTGACTTGCCCAAGGTCACACAGCTGGGACGTGTCTGAGGCCAGATTTGAACCTAGGACCTCCCATCTCTAGGCCTGGCTCTCAATCCACTGAGCTACCCAGTTGCCCCAGATATATTGGTTTTAAAATGTCCTTTGGACATCCAACTCAAGATGTCTGAAAGGCAGTTGGAGGTGTGAGACTGGGAGTCATCAGAGAAACAGGGATAGGAAAAGTTGATTTGAGAATCATCAACATGCAGATGGTACTTAAATTCAAGTGAGTTGATGAAATCACCAAGTGAAGTAGTATGGAAGGAGAATATTGAAGAAGACCCAGGAGAGAACTCCGAGGGAAACTTACAGTTAGAGGTTGTGATCTGGATGGAGGAGCTAGCAAAAGAGACAGAGGAGTGATCAGATACGTAGGAGGAGAGAGAGTGGCTTGTATATTGAAAACCTAGTGAGAAGAGAGTATTAAGGGGGAGAGAATGATCAATAGTGGCAAGGGCTGCAGAGAGATCAAGGAGAATGAGAACTAAGAAAAGGTCAGTGAATTTGACAACTTAGAGATCATTAGAAACTTTTGAGAGAAAAGTTTTTGTAGAATAAAAAAGGTCAGAAGCTAGATTATAAGAAATTAAGAAACCAAGAGGAGGGGAAGTAAAAGCATCTATTGTAGATGGGTTTTTTTTGAGGAATTTAGCTACAAAGTACAGGAGAGATATAGGATGATAGTTAGCAGGGGTAGAAAGGTCATGGGAGACATGGGCATGTTTGTAGGTTATAGGAAATGAGCCAGTAGAGAAGGGGAGGATGAAAACAAATGAAAAAGCAGGGATGACAGAATGGGCAGTCTACTGGAGAAGAAAGGATGGAAAAAATGGTTTAAACAAGTAGAGAGGTTAACCTTAGTAAGTGTAAGGCTACCTCATCATGTAAGACATGGGTGAAGGAGGCAGAGAGGGGAGAAAGAGGGGAGGAGTTAGTTCAATTTTTTTCAATAAAATGCAGAAAAATTATTTTTAAAAGTTATTTTTTAAAAATATATATATAAGGTTCTCAGCTAAGAGAATAAGTGGTACAGGTAAGCTATGAGAGGTTTGAAGAAGGATGAAAATTTTGGAAGAGGCACTATGGAGAGTGGGACAATGATTTGATAAGGGAGGTATATAGTAGGATTGCCTAGCAGCAATGAGGGCCCAGTTGATGTTATGTAACATGAATTTGTAGTGGACCCACTCAGAACTGTTTAAATGACTTTCTTCAGGTGATGAATGGTGAGAATGATCCGAATCTAAGGCTTGGCTAGGCATAATCAGCATTATGATAAGGTTCAGGGGTAGGAATTCAATAGATGAAGACAGTATAGAGTTTAATTGGTTCACCAAGGAATCAAGATAGGGGGAAGAGGAGAGAGAGGCTTGTGCAAGGAAGATGGCATGGGGAAGAATTGAGGGGGTCAAGGGGTTAGAAGTCATGGTATAGAGGATTCCATCAGTTCCTGCTATGGGGATGGACAGCCATTTTTGTCATGAGTCTCTTTGAGTTGTTCTGAATCCTGTTATAGCTTGTAGTCGTCATTTTCAGTTGATCATCAAACATTATTTCTCTTACAACATTCTCCGGGTCCTGCCCACTTCACTTTGCATCACTTCATCAAGTCTTTCCAGGTTTTCTTGTGATTGTTCTATTTGTCATTTCTTATGGAACAATAGTATTCCACTATATGTATGTATGCATTCCATTGTAATCATATAACACTATTTGTTCAACCATTCACCAATTGATGGACATCCCTTCATTTTGTAAAAATTTTGTACCATCACAAAGAGTGGCTATAAATATTCTTATACAAGTTGTGGTATTTCTGGGTCAAAGGGTATGCAAAGTTTTATGGCCCTTTGGGAATGATTCCAGATTGCTTTCCAAAAGAGTTGTATCAGTTCATAACTCTACCAGAATTATATTAGTGTCCACTTTTCCCACATTCCCTCCAATATTTATCATTTTCTTTTTTTTTTTGTCATATTAGCCATTCTGATAGGAATGAGGTGGTAAACCTAAGAGTTGTTTTAATTTACATTTCTTAATGTAATAGTGATTTGGAGTATTTTTTCAGTTGAAGAGTAGAAGCCATATACTTATTAGTTGAGTGACCCTGGAAAGTCATTTAATCATTCTGGACCATAGTTAATTCATCTTTAAAATGAGGGGGTTGACCTCTATGGTTTCTTCCAGCTTTAAATCTACAAGCTTTGAAATACTACTAACAAATGACATTCAATAAGTCTACTGAACATGAGTTTATAGCTACATACAAAATCAATTGTAAAAAGCAGTAATTTTATCCACAATAGTTCATAAAACATTAAATATGAAAAGGTAAAATATCTACTTATCCTGAGACTATTTCTATCTAAAATCCATATAAAAAGATAAAGATGAGATAGTCACAACTACAATAATAATGATTCAGTAGTTCACATAACCTTAAATACAAAGGAATTATAGTAGGAAAGCAACTTCTCCCAGAATTTTTTATCTCTGAACTCCATTGTATAAGAGAGATACTGATGGCAATTGTAATAACTACTATTATTGTTATAATAGCAACAAAACACAATGGGAAGAATATTTAGATTGGATAACAACTTTATTATACCCTTCTTAAAAAGATTTTTGTAATATCGAATTATTCCAATTGTTCCAGAAAACCTGAACAAGAACATACTCTGTTTACTAATCATGTAGCCCAGTGATTCCAAAGTGGGCTCCACCGCCCCCTAGTGGGTGCTGCAGAGATCCAGGGAGGCGGTGATGGCCATGGGTGCATTTGGGGGTGGTGAATAACTGTAAGGGGGTAGTGATAGTATGTGACAGGGGGTGCTAAGTAATATTTTTTCTGGAAAGGGGACAGTAGGCCAAAAAAGTTTGGGAACCACTGATGTAGCCTATTACTCAAAAGTAGCTATTGAAATTCTTACCAAAAATGAGGAAGAGAAAATATATTAACACAACTGTCAAACACTTTTTCCCACAAATAAAGATAGATCTAAACAACTGGAGAGATGCTGATTGGTCATGGGTAAACCAAATTAATATATCAAAAATCATAATACTGCCTAAGTAAAATTTACTTACTCAGTGCCATACCAATCAAACTACCAAGAATTATTTCAATAGAGATACAACAAATAACAACAAATTCATTTGGAGAAATATAATATCAAGAATGTCTAAGGAATTTAAAAAATAGTGAAGGAAGGTAGCCTCAAAGTACTATAGCTCAAACTATATTATAAAGCATAATCATCAAAACAATTTGGTATTGGATAAGGAATAGAGTGGTTGATAAATGGAAGGATTAGGCATATAACATAGAGAAGTAAATAACTATAGTAATCTAGTATTTGATATATCCAAAGATCCAAGATATTAAAGGCAAGAGTTCATTAACTGATAAAAATTGCTGGAGAAACTGGAAATCAGCTGGGCAGAACTGGGCAAAGATCAGCTAACTCCTCACACAGAATACTAAGATAAGCTCAAAATGGGTATATAATTTAGACATAAAGGGCAACATAAAGAAATCAGTAGAAGATGGAAAAATTACTTGTTGGATTTATGGATAAGAACCTATGGAAATCTTCAAAAAAATGTAAAAAGCTTTTGTACAAACAAAACCAATGGAGCCAAAATTAGAAAGAAGGAAACTGTGAAAAATAATTTGCAGCAAGTTGCTCTGCTAAAGTCCTCATTTTTCAAATAGCCAAATTTATAAAAATAGGAGCCATTTCCCAAATAATAAATGATCAAATGATAAAAACAGTCAGCTTTCAAAAGAAGAAATCAAAGCTATCAATAGTCATATGAGACTTCTGGGTTAAGAAGGCTGTAGAGAAGAAGCTGCGTGCTTAATCTCTCTTAACCCACATATCCATGACTCCTCAAAAGGACACAAAAAATAAATCCAGATGAACAAAGGGACCCCACAATAGGGTACAACATTAAAGGTACGTGGGATTTGGGCATTTCCATGCTATAAGGGGGTGAAATAGCTCTCACTAAAACGCGAGCTGAGCACACACACACACACCACATACAGTTCCAAAGCCAGGGCACAAGAGTTAGAGCAAGTTTGGGGCATTCATTAAATTCTTGGCAGCTACCTGGGACCACAAAGGACTGGCTCCTGAGAGCAGCAAGACTTAAGACTCCAAGAGGCTAAAGAACACAGACTTTGAACCCAGACCTTGAGCGTAGGTGAGTAGCTTGGGTGGGGACCCAGTGAGGAGGGGTGCATGACTGTGGAAGAAGTTCCCTGAGACTGTTAAAGGAGCCTCAGGCAGAGGAGCAAGCAAGGGGACCACCTGGAGGCTTGACCCTTAGAACAGCTAGATTTCAGACCCCAGGAGCCTAAAGAGTGCAGCTGATGGGCACAAGGAAAAAGCTGAGAGGGTCAGCACTGCGTTGTGACTCAGGCAAAAACTGCTCCACAGCTCCACAGACAGAGAGCCTATCTGCCTCACCCAGACTTTGGCCTGAGAAGGAAAAACAGCATAATAATAATGGAGACCCATGCACAAGAACCTCCAAAAAGAAAGATCAAGAAGAAACCTTTAATACTCGATAACTTTTACACAGAAAAAATCCAGACAACAGAGCAGACAGCAGAGGAGAACAAACAAGTAATCACATCCAAATCTTCCCCAAAAATGAAAATTGGTCACAAGCTCTTGAAGAGTTCAAATCTGAGATCATAAAAAATATGGAAGAGATTTGGCATGAAAAGTGGGAAATAGCTCAAAAGGAAATTAACAGGTTAAAAGACAGAAATTCCCAATTGGAGAAAGATGCCCCCAAATCAAAAAAATTGCTAAGCAAATTGGAGACCAAAATTAAACAGCTAGAAAACAGGATAGACCAAACCAAAAAGGAAAATGAAAAGATTATAGCAGAAAACCAGTTTCTAAAGATCAGAATTGGGCAAGTAGAAGCCAATGATCTCTCAAGACAGCAAGAACTAATAAAGCAAAGTTAAAAGACTGATAAAATAGAAGTAAACATGAAATATCTCACTGAGAAAATGACAGATAAAGAAAACAGGTCTAGAAGAAATAATTTGAGAATCATTGGTCTTCCTGAAAGAGTAGAAATTAATAGAAAATTGAACACCATACTACAAGAAATTATCCAAGTAAACTGCCCTGAAGTACTTCAACAAGAGGGCATTGAAAGGATCCATAGATCATCCTCTACACTAAACCCTGGAAAGACAACCCCCCCAGGAATATAATAGCCAAATTCAAGAGCTTCCAAGTAAAAGAAAAAATTTTACAAGAAGCCAGAAAGAGACAATTCAGATATCAAGGAGCACCAATCAGGATCACACAGGTTCTGGCAGCATCCACACTAAAAGAATTATACAAACACAACTACAAAACACTTTCCAAACAATTAAAACTAGATCTAAACAATTGTAAAAACATTGATTGCTCATGGGTAGGATGAGCTACCATAATAAAAATGAGCGTTCTATCCAAATTAATTTATGTATATAATGCCATACCAATAAAACTACCAAAAAACTTTTTTACTGAATTAGAAAAAACTATAACAAAGTTCATTTGGAAGAACAAAAGATCAAGAATATCAAGGGAAATACTGAAAAAAAAACATGAAGGAAGGTGGCCTAGCAATACCACATATTAAACTATACTATAAAGCAGTGGTCATCAAAACAATATGGTACTGGCTAAGAGACAGAAGGGAGGATCAGTGGAATAGACTTGGGATAAGTGACCTCAGCAAGACAGTCTATGATAAACCCAAAGAGCTCAACTCTTGGGATAAAAATCCACTATTTGACAAAAACTGCTAGGAAAATTAGAAAATAATATGGGGGAGATTAGGTTTAGATCAATATTTCACACCCTATACCAAGATAAATTCAGAATGGGTGAATGACTTGAATATAAAGAAGGAAGTTATAAATAAATTAAGTGAATACAGAATAGTATACTTGTCAGTTCTCTGGTAAAGGAAAGATTTTAAAACCAACCAAGAGTTAGAAAAAATTACAAAATGTAAAATAAATACTTTTGATTATATTAAATTTAAAAGGGTTTGTACAAACAAAAACAATGCAACCAAAATCAGAAGGGAAACAACAAATTAGGAAAAAAATCTTTATAACAAATAAACTCTGAAAGAGGTCTAATTACTCAAATATATAAGGAGCTAAACCAAGTGTATAAAAAATCAAGCCATTCCTCAATTGGTAAATGGGCAAGAGACATGAATAGGCAATTTTCAGATGAAGAAATCAAAACTATCAATAAGCACATGAGAAAGTGTTCTAACTCTCTAATAATTAGAGAAATGCAAATCAAAACAACTCTGAGGTATCACCTCACACCTAGCAGATTGGATAAAATGATAGCAGATGAGAGCAATAAATGTTGGAGGGGATGTGGCAAAATTGGGACATTAATGCATTGCTGGTGGAGTTGTGAATTGATCCAACCATTCTGGATGGCAATTTGGAACTATGCCCAAAGAGTGCTAAAAGACTGCCTGCCCTTTCATCAAGCCATGCCATTGCTGGGTTTGTATCCCAAAGAGATCATAGAAAAAAACACTTGTACAAAAATATTTATAGCCATGTTTTTTGTGGTGGTAAAAAACTGGAAAATGAAGGTATGCCCTCCAATTGGGGAATGGCTGAACAAATTGTGTTATATGCTGGTGATGGAATACTATTGTACTCAAAGAAATAATAAACTGGAGGAATTCCGTGTGAATTGGAATGACCTCCAGGAATTGATGCAGAATGAAAGGAGCAGAGTCATAAGAACATTGTACACAGAGACTGATACACTGTGGTAAAATCAAATGTAATGAGCTTCTGTACTAGCAGCAATGCAATGACCCAGGACAATTCTGAGGGACTTATGAGAAAAAACACTATCCACATTCAGAGAAAGAACTACAGGAGTGGGAACACAGAAGAAAAACAACTGCTTGAACACAGGGGTTGCTGTGTACACAACTGGGGATGTAGACTTGAAACAACCACACCAATGCAACTATCAATAATATGGAAATAGGTCTTGTTCAATGACACATGTTAAAAACAGTAGAAATGCATTTCGGCTATGGGGGAGGGTTTGAGAGGTGAAGGGGAAAGTAAGAACATGAATCATGTAACCATGGAAAATTTTTCTAAAAACAAACAAATAAATAAATAACATTAAAATTGCAAATAAAAATATTCATATGAGAAAATGTTCAAAATCACTAATGATTAGAGAAATGAAAATATAAAAAATCTAAGGTACCACCTCATGCCTATCAAATTGTTTAATATGACAAAAAAGTAAAAAAAAAACAAATATTAGAGGGAATGTTGAAAAATTGGGGCAATAACACACTTGGCAGAATTTCGAATTGGTCCAACCTTTCTATAGAACAATTGGAAACTCTGCCCAAAGAGCTATAAAACTGTGCATATTCTTTGATCTAGCAACACCATTATTAGATCTGTATCCCAAAGATATAAATGAAAGAGGAAAAGGAAATGTATATACAAAAATATTTATAGCAGTTCTTTTTATGTTAGCAAAGAATTGGAAGTGGAAGGGATGCCCATCAATTGGAGAATGGCTGAACAAGTTGTAATATATAATTGTGAGAGATTACCATTGTTCTGAAAGAAAAGATGAAGACAACAGTTTCATAAAAACCTGGGAAGACTTGTAGATGCTGATGAAAAGTGAAATGAACAGAACTAGGAGAACATTGTACACAGTAAAAGCAATATTTTAATAATGATCAGTTGTGAAAGACTTAGCTATTCTATCTGACCAATACAATGATCCTGACAATTCCAAAGACCCATAATGAAAAGTGTCATCCCCCTCCAGAGAGATAATTGATGATTGAAGCAATATCCTTTTACTTTATTTTTCATGCTTTTTTTTCTTTCATGACATGACTAATGTGGAAATATATTTTGCCTAACTTCATTTACTTGATGGATATTGTGTTTCTTGCCTTCTCAATGGGTGGAGGAAGGACAGAAGAGAGAAAGAGAACTCAGAACTGAAAATAAAAATAAAAAAATGAGGAAGAAGTCCGATAGGTGTTTAGAGATTTCATGATAAACCAAATTAAAATTTTTTCAATAATACTTTTGGAGTAAACAGATAAACTCTTCACAAAGCAATAGGAAAAGCGGAAAATAATTACACACAACTGAACTTGTTGAATAGATTATCTTTGATTTACATCCAGATGGAGTCAACAAAATAGCTAAAATCCAAGTGTAGAAGAAAATGGCAAAGTCATGGTAAATATTCCCATGAACTTAACCAAAAATATGTCCCCAAAGAAGAATGAAATAAGTGGCTGAGTCATGAGTACTTATTTATAGAAACAGGGATTTATGATAGTGATATAAGACTAGATTATTACTTCCAGAAAATTACAGAAAGGTAATATTTGTAAGCTTGGAATTATTTATATATACAGATTTCTGCAAAATGAGACTTTCATCAGAGCAACTTGCTGCAGATTATTTTTCACAGTTTCCTTCTTTCTAATTTTGGCTCCATAGGTTTTGTTTGTACAAAAGCTTTTTAAATTTATTTGTAGATTTCCATAAGTTTTTATCCATGATAGAAACCCATGGTTTTAATTTCTTCTGCTACATTTCTAGATATTTGTTGTTGTTGTTTAGAGATTTTTCAGTCATGTCTGACTCTTTACAACCCTTTTGAGAAAGATACTGGAATGATTTGCCATTTCCTTTTCCAGTTCTTAGCTAAGGACAAAATTGCCTCATACATCCCTCCCAAAAGAAGGAAAAACAAACAAACAAAAAACTTGAGTAATTTGTCAAGAGCTTCTTCTTTCCTACTCATCTCAATCTCTCAGATATCCCTTTGCCCCACCCAGAATCTATATCTTTCATACCTGTATCACATGACATAGTCCTTCTCCTTGAAAAGCAAATGGCTCACATCTATGAACCCTCCATGATATTCCCTTCCATTTTATCTGGCAGAGTGATCCCTACTCTGTCTTTAATCTTCATCCTCTCTGTGCTGACTAATTTCTTCTCTGCTGCCTACAAAGATATCCATTTATCCTCCATCCTTAAAAACAAATTAAAAAAAATCCTCTCACTTCATCTGATCCACCTCACCAACTACACTTATATCCCTCTTCTTCTTGACTGAACTCCTCAAAAAAGCTGTCTCTATTAGATGTGTCCATTTTGTCTTCTTTCAGTTGCTTCCAAACCATCTTCAGTGTTGCCTCAGATCTCATCATTCATCAGAAATTGCACCGCCTAAAATTACTAATGGTTTCTTAAATGAGAAACCTACCAGTCTTTTTAAATTCTTCATCCTTACCTCTCCAAATCCTTTCATACTATTGGTCACCCTCTCTTGCTAGATACTTTCTTCTCTCTAGGTGGATATGACTCTGTTTTTTCTGAATTCTGCTCTTGTCTGTTTGGACTCTCCTCAGTGTCCTTTGCTGGATCTTCATTGAGATATTTTTCATTCAGATCTAGCCTGTGCTCAGCTGCCAAACTGATCTTTCCCAAGCAGAGATCTAGCCATGTTACCCTACTCATCCCCTTAGGAAATACCAATATTATCTTATTATCTGCAATGTCAAATATAAAGCTCTGAGGTTGGGATTTTAAAACCATTCCTATTCTCTTCCAATTGCCATTAGTTTATAAGCTCCTTTAGGGTAGGGACCATTTCCCCCCATCTATTTGTATCCCCAGCACTTAGCATAGTGCCAGGCATGTAGTAGGTACTATAAATGTTTATAGATTGATTAGCTCACTCCTTCCCACATTTCCAGTCTTCTTACATTTTATCTCCATTCATGTATGCTATGATTCAGCTATATTTCCCTACTTGTTATTCCTCTCCTGTTTCCCAGCTCCCTCACATTGTCCAGGAGGTCTTTTCCTGACCTCTCTCCCCCTCTTCCTTTATTACTTTCCCTTTGAGTTACCCTGTAATACATTGCCACTTGCATATTGTATATATGCTATTTGCATGTTGTATTTTCATTGCTATCCACAAATTGTACATATACCATTATTTGCATATTGCATACACATCATGATTTGCATATTGTATATATATTACTCTTTGTATAATTTATACACACTGCTATTTGCATATTACATACCAACACTATTTGCATATTGCACATGCATTTCTATTTCCATATTAAATTTGCAAGTTGTATATACATTGCTATTTGCATATTGTATATTCATTGCTCTTTGCATTTTGTATATTCATTGCTATTTGCATTTTGTATATTCATTGCTATTTGCAAATTGTATATACATTGCTATTTGCAAATTGTATATACATTGCTATTTACATGTTGTTTCCCCCCTTACTTTGTAGGCTACTTGAGGTCAGGGACTTTGTATTTGCCTTTCTTTGTATTCTGAGTGCTTAGCACAACACCTAGCTTGGAGTAAGCATTTAATAAAAGTTCTTCAGGAAGAATATTCCACTTTCCCATCACATAATTCCCAAAGGATGCCTCTAAGAGATAGGAATCCTGCACAACTTAGATATCTTGGAAAGGTAAGAATTCTCTGGGAGTACCTGGATATAGACCCAAAGCCCAGAGGGACATGGAAAGTAACCTCCAATACCTTCAGAAGATTAGAGGGGGATCATAGTTTCAGACCTTGAGGGTTCCTCTCAGGTCATCTAGCTCAACTCACTTATTTTGCAGAGGAGGAACAGAGACCCAAAGTGATTTGCCCAATGTCACAGAGATAGTAAGTGGCAGATCCAAGACCTGAATTCATTTCCTTTGACCCCCCCCCTCCTGCACTCTCCACTCTCCCGTAGTTCTCAGAAGAGCAATAGAGGGCAGGGCTAAGACTGAGTCTCTCTAGCCAATTAAGTTTAATGAGAGTCACTAAGGTCTTAATCAGCCTAACTTAATATTTCCCCATCACTCCCCTCATGCTTCTTCCCAAAGCAACAGTAGATTGGAGCTCTGGATCTATTATTCAGCATCTAAATGATGAACAAGATATTCAAAAAATTGACGGCTTACTTCACACCCACTCGTGGTTCGTATTTGACAGTTGTATTTAAGCAGGATGTTCCTCAAAGCAGGATGGAAACTAGTGATGAAATTACCATATTTGGAGTACTTACTTTGCATGGCTTTAGATCCCCCTATTATTTTCATTTATAATGATGTTAGTCCAGATACAAACGAAGACACCATTTAGTGCACTGGAATTGGAATATCTACTAGGCAAGAAAGCCGTTCCTATCCCCTAGTCCATGTGAGGAGCTCGCCTGGGAGACGCAGGGATCCTCTCCCTGGCAGTGCCAAAGGTTACTAAGCTGTGAAAGACCTGTACCTACCAAGTTCCTACAAGTTAATTTTTGCTCCTAGGGAACTGCCCTAATTTGCATTGACTTTCAATGACCTACCTTGAGGCAAACACCCGCCCGCAGGCTGAGGTATGGTTTAAAATAGCACTATGTATTTAATGAATACCAATTTCACTGTGTGAGATGTGGTGGCTTCTCCTTCCAGTGGCTTCCACCAGCTTGTTGTTGTGGACTGCCCTGGCCTGGGCAGGGAACATAGTGATGGCAGGAGGCTGAAGAGGTGAAGATAAAGAGGATTCCATCACTGTTTGACTCTTCAAAATAGCTTTGAGCCTTTGCCTAAAAATCTCCCCATACCCCCGACCCCTACTCTGTTCATTCCATTAATGTGATTATAGTCTTTTCATTTTTCTTTTCATATACTCACTTGTGCCTTTGCTCATTAGCGCATGCCCTTTGCAACAGGGGAGCCCGACTTGAGGTGAGTGAGAAGCAGCAGGAGAATATGAACTCTTAAAAGATTCAGCTTTCATAGAGGCATCGCTAGCCATGAAAACGAAGGCAAGGAAAATCAAGAAAATGTAATAAGTAAGCAAAGATGTCTTTGATTAGAATCTTATAAAATAAATGTTTGCATGCAGGCATTTCTTAATGTAGAAAAATACCTCTGGGAGCTAAGGGAATAAAAATGAACTACCTGAGAGATTTAAGTTTAGGAAAAATAACTGTTTAGCATGCACGGGAGTTGCTTTCTGTGCTGTATTTTAATGCATGCAAATAGAATTCATATTATAACAATGATCTCAGGACAGTTCAGACTGAGCTAATACAGATGACAATTCATAGAGTTTTGATTTCAAATTATTGTGGCAAAATTATCTGAGTATATCATATGTAAGCAATAAGGTAATAATGCTAGCATGGGATTTTTTTTCCCCAAGAAAGGCTTATTTCTATCGATTTTTGGATATCACTAATATATATATTTTAGGCTTGGTACAACTGGACAAAATGTTAAAGCCATAAAGCTTTCTGGTTAGATTTGATATTTCATATCAAAGATAAAAATTTAGGACTGAATTCTTTTTACTTTTTTTTAACTTTAAAAAAGAAATTGTGTATATTCACAGAATGAAAAAGATAAAACAGGTAGGGAAATCTATCTTATGTGCTCCAAGTTTTTGTTTTTCTTTTTTGTATTCTTAAATGAGGTAGCATAAGGTAGTAGATAAAGTATAGGACAAGAAGACAAAGGTTCAGATCTCACCTCTGACTTTTCTTAACTATGTACTGTTGTGAGGAAGTTTACTTAATTATTATTTAGGAGACCTAGCAGCCAGGACTAGAGAATTCCAGTTGGAATGGGGAAGCAGGAAGTGTGCCTCTCTCTCTGAGATGGACTCCATGGTGGTTGGGACAAGTTGTAACTGACCCTGGGAGACCTCAGAGGAAGTGGAGTTTGTACCCTGATTCCCTGGGATCCTGAAGGAAGACTGTCTTCTACTTGTGGAAGATTTTTGGTAGAGACTATTAATCCCAACCTGAGTTACAGGTTAACTTGGGCTGGGTCAGCTCCCAGAATCTACCCACATGAAAGAGTACAGCTAGTGGTCGTGGAAGAGCTGCAGCATTGCTGGAGTGTGTCAGGACTCTGCTATGAGGATACTCACTTCAGTCCTGCTATTCTCTGGGTCCTGTCTTGCTTAGATCTCAGTTCAGTGTAGATAAGTCCCTCCCCTGACCCTGTGGTTTGCCCTTAGTCTGGAAGTGTAGAAACCCCTATTCCCATGCTAGACCATAGTTCCCTTAATTAAATTTGTTACAAACTCTTGTCCTTTGCTTGCTAGTTTCCACAGGCCCTTGTCTAGATGGTGCAGGGTGACAGTTAGGCTGAACTGTCACTTCTGTCAACAGACATTTTCCTTAGCAGTTAAATCCAATCTCCCTAACTTATTTGGTCCCACCTTTTGTCATTCCTGTCTATTACTCACCCCTTCTGAACCCACAAATAATATTTAAGTTAACTGCCCTGGTTTTCCCCATAAGAGTACCCTGGACAAGTCACCTTACTTCTATGGTCCTCAGGCAACTCCTTAGACCTTATCTAGTCATAGATGAGTTACCACTTGTGCTTTGGTGAAGGAGTTCTCACACTAACAAAATCATTGATCATTCCTGTATTTCTAATTAGAAATTAAGCATTCATACAAGCTCACATTTCTGCTGCTGTGTATTAAAGTCTAGAATACCATTCTGTTGATCTGTAATGATAACCATACCTAATATTTTTGCAACCACCATAGTTAGAAAAACTACATACTAAACCAGTGGTATAAAGCTCAAATAGAAATGGGTTTATTAACCCTTACATAAGGTTCCCTGCTGCCCACATAGTGACTTAGAAAACCAAACACCGGTATTCCTTCCACATCACAGGAGTTAGGGGTACAGCACCCCCATGAAAATGTACTTAAAATTCCTTTTGTACCAGAGAAGTCTAAATTTTTTTCTTTTTCTTTTTTAGGGTATTTACAGTACCTGATGGCTAAATTTGGATTAAATATTTGGTCAGAGGCTATTTGTAGGTCAAGGTTAACATTTCTAGCCATTGTGTGTCATTCACTGGTTTTTACATTCTTTACACAAACATTAACTTTTTACTTATTTTAATTTTAAAACAGAAATTGTGTATATTTATGGTGTGAAAAGATGAAATATGGTGATGTTATACAATAGTCTCCATATATTTTATGCATTTCTGAATTTGTAAGCTTTTTCTGGGTCATCTGCTGGCCTTTATGTGGTCTGCGGCTTCTGAAAAAAATTCTCTGAAATTCTCATTTAATTTTTTATGTCGACCTGAGATATATAGAAACCACAATGGGGAAAGTCGTGACCTGGAAGGGATACCTGTATTAACATTTTCTACATTCTACCGTATTTTAATTTTGTTAAATATTTCCCAAATTATGTTTCAATCTAGTTCAGCCCCACTTGAGAGTGTTGTAGTCCTACAAAGAAGCTATATATTTGATACTTATGCACTAAATCACTTCCTTCTATCTGTATTATTTTGGTTTAGTCAACAATTATTGATCATCTACTAAATTCAGGGCTTCATATTGGACCATAGGATTATAGATTTAGAGCTAAGACCTTGGAATTCATCTAGTCTAATTAATGTCTTGTCTGACTGTTGAGGAAATTGTACCTAGGTTAAAAGACTTCCTCAAAGTCACAAATGGAATAAATCAAAAAATAAACTTTTAGACTTAGTCTTTGATTTCAAAGCTAGGGTTCTCTATAGCAAGACATAGAAAAATTGGTCCATGTCCTCCAAGAACTTGGAATCTAAAAAATGAATTAGGAAAAACTTTTAAGAAATCTTTGCAGTTTTGGTACTAATTACAGTCTCATAGAATAGTATTTAAGTGTTAGAGGAATACTGGAATAACATGAATTTAAGGAAAACTTCATGGAAAAGCTGGATTTTAAGTATTTAGTGACTGCATGTTTTGACAGAGCCCTCTTCTTTCTTTCAATGGTACTAGGATGGCCCATTTTTGCCTAGAAGTTCATTTTGATAATTTTACCAATAGTAGAGGAAGTATGGTATTTTGGATTGTGAATAGCCGTATTTATAAGTTAGAAAGAGCTAGTTCAAGTCCTGCCTCTGAGAGAAACTATGTGACTTTGGGAAATCACTTACCTACTTAATGTTCTAAGTAACTGTGTAAGACTATAATTTGTAGACAAATTACTAATAAAGAGATGAAATCATAGATCTAGACACAGGCAGAGAACATAGAATTTAGAGTAATTACTTAGTCCAAACTTCTTGTTGTAAATATAAAAGTTCTAATAGAAGACACTAAATGTGTAGATGTATGTATTCATATTTAATTGTGCATAAGCCACAAACATTATCCACTCCCAAAACATTCTCATTGCCAACTCAAAGTCCAGAATGGAGGAGACCTGCCATCACCAAGGCTAAGGCTAACCTGTTCAGTATGAGAGTATGTGTATTGTTTTCTATCTTTTTCATAATATTTGCTCCTGGTTAAATTAAATAATCCCATCTTTGACATATGAAATATTGAGTTTATTAAGGCAAGCTTTCTGTCCCTATTTAGGGCAGGATTCCCTGCTGGGAATGAATGAGCAGATTCTAAAGAAATAGACAGTTTGCTTCCTACAGAATGATTTGGAGTCTCTGAGCTGCTCAGCTGATTATCTATAGCAATACATTTATAAATCAAAAATATCATGATTTGAAAATTGCTTTATGATATTTTACATATTAAAAGAGAAGCTCCTAATTTTTTTTATCAAATAACATACCAATTTATGGTAAAACTGAAACATGAGTCTTAAGAATATGATGGGGGTTTTTTGTTTTGTTTTTAAGCTAAAACAAGCTCCATAAAATCAAGTGGTATTGCCCATAAGTATCTTGGCATGAACAGCCTTTGCAATAAAAAGGTCAATATGAAGGAACATTTTATTTAAGGCCAGTTTAGAGCTTACTATATGGATCTGTGCCAAGTGCTTTTACTTGTAGAAACATGTATTATCTCATTTAATTCTCACGACAACCCTGTAAGATAGGTGGTTATTATCTCCATTTTAAAAATAAGGAAACTGATTCAAGCTGAAGTAAAGTGACTTGCCCAGAGTCACATTTTAGTCAGTATCCAAAGTCAGATTTAAATTCAGGTCTTTCTAATTCCAAGCCCAGCAGTCTATCTGAGAGCTGCCTCTACACGAGTGAAATCACAGCTCCAGTTCTTATTCCTGACACAAAGAATTACCTATATGAGAATCAACATGACATAGTATACAAAGAACAGGTCTTAGAGTTAGAAAGTCTTGGATTCAAGAACTGCTCCTGAAACAATGGCTGTGTGGCCCTAGACAATGCCTAAAGCAACATTTTAAGATTGTTTTGGTAGAACTTCTTTACATCAATGAAATTAGAGGTCCAATCCAAACTCAAGGAGAGATCCCTTCAAAATAAAGATGAATAAAGTGAAGTCCATCTTTTTCTTCTCAGGAGAGAGTGTTGGAAAGAACGGCCAGTTTTCTACATTTTGTTGCTGGCTCCATCACTGACTCATTCTTCAAATATATTTTTTAAAAGAGTCTTTGTAACTCTTCCCGTTGGATCATCTACCTTGTACAAATTTAAATGAGTCAAGTTTTAAGCAGTTTTTTCTTGTAAAGTACAAGTTATAATAACATTATGGCATGATAAATTTCCTTATCCTCAGTCTAGTCTTGATAGATAGATTTCGCATTTTCCTTTTGAAAATATCAATGATGTTTAAGTCCATACACTGGCAGCTTTTTTGTTTTTTAATCATCTAAGCTACAGATACCTTGAATCATTTAGTACTATTGATAGTGTATCATTCCATCTACAATCGTAGCCCACTGCATTTTTGTTTTGTAGAAACAGACCTGTTTTCATATTTCATTTTATCTGACAGTAGAAATTCCCCATTTCACTCATGAAAAAAGAAAACAAACTGCTATCCACAGTCCAAGAAGAAACTGTTGGAATCTGATTACAAATCAAAGCACACTATCCTTCACTTTATTTCCTTCATGAGTTTTTATTTCATATCTCATATGTATTTTTTGTCATGACATAGGGAATATCAAAATGCATATTGCATTAAAACATTGGTATAACTTATATCAGACTATTTATCACCTTTGGGTAGGGGAGTGAAGGAGGAAAGGAGAGAATCTGAATCACAAAATGTCAGAAAACAATTGTCAAAAATTGTTTCTACATACAATTGAAAAAAATTAATAAAAAATTAAATTAAAGAAATTCCCCATTTCTCTTCTCTGAAAATAACATCTGAAAACTACAATTGACTATCTTTTCTTGATTGATTTCATTTCCAAAACTGTATATATTCCTGGCCCTGCTTAATTTTAGTGCTTTCTTTCAGAGATTTTTCCAATTTTTCCTGTGTATTTTTTGTTTGCTCAATTTTCCTGACTTTAGACTTTGTGTTAGGGCCAGGCTCAAATGTTTGGACTGGACTTGTGTCTACTAGGGTCCTCCTTCTGCTTTCTTGGAATATTATATGTTGGAGTCATCCAAGGATCTCAGGGACAAGTCAGGCTAGGGACCTTCTAGTTTTCAGTGCTTCTAAAATTGTTATCATAGGGTAAAGTCTGACCGAAGTTCCCCAGGCCTAAGATCTGAAAGTTCTTGACCTCGGTTTGGGTCTGAGCAATGAGCCTAGCCTGTTCCTAGATAGATCCATTGCCAATTTCTGCAGACCTCTCTGTCTCGCTCCCTTTGCCAATTTGGACCAGTATAATAACTCAATGTAATATCTTTTTCTTATATTTTCCAATCAGGATTCAGTCTGGTGCATTTTCCAGATCTGTGTGAATGAGTTGTCAGGTAGAGCTGGACTACATTTCTCCCTTGTACTCTGCCATCTTGGTTTTTGCCTTACACATAAGTTTTTGTTGACAACATATAGCAGCCCACTTTGGCCCACCAAATGTTCTTCCTATTAATCTTAAGTTTGACTTCAATTCTTGTTCTCCTTAGAACATGAAGTTCTAAGATCAGAGCCATAACTAGAAATTTTTGCACTCCAGGGCAAATGGTACAAAAGGCACCTTCTGATTGGAGATGAACACTGCCCCAAAGGAGAAGCAGAGATTCCAGTTCACTACAGGGCTATTATTGGGTAGTGAATACCCAAGAAAGGGTTGAGCTCCATATGTTGCCAGGGCAGCTAGGTGGTATTGTAAATAGAGAGCTAAGTATGGAGTCACAAAGTCCTGAATTGAAATTCTGCCTCAGATATTGACTGATCTTGGGAAAGTCACTTAATGTCTGCCTCAGTTTCCTCAACTGTACAATGGAAATAATATTAGTATTACCCTGCAGGGTTGTTGTGAGAATCAATTGAGATAATTTTTCCAAAAAGCACTTAGAACAGTGCCAGGGAACTTGGTATGCTCTGTGTAAACACTTTCCTTTAACATCCCTTAAATTTTCCCTTTCCCCTTTTTTTATATTGTTGACCAAATACATGAACAAAATACATACCTAGTTAACATAATGAAGGAGATCAATACAGTGCCTAAATGCTTGATGAGTGCACAGGAGGGAGGGATTCAGTGAAATATTGTTGAAATGATGTCATTCCATTGCCTGGAATATGCCACAAGTGAAATAATGCATCAATATGCAGTGAAAGCCTAGAGTCAT
This sequence comes from Gracilinanus agilis, assembly GCF_016433145.1. Lineage (NCBI taxonomy): Eukaryota > Metazoa > Chordata > Mammalia > Didelphimorphia > Didelphidae > Gracilinanus > Gracilinanus agilis. The sequence continues at coordinate 554,600,527 of NC_058132.1, read as the reverse complement.
CCTCAGTTGAGGGTTTTAGTCATGCTTCTCAAAAAGAATAACTTGTACACTGTGTTTCCCCCCATTTGATTCCCTATTCAGTTGGAGTACCATCCTCCTCTTTTTTGGCCACTTTGTGTGTTACAGTGGTGATATTTATATTTGCTCAAGTTTCCAAAGGCCTATGGTTGTGTGTTTGCCTGTGCTAAATAAATAAAGTCAGCATCCTCCAGCTGGATCCCCTGCTTTTTGAGAAGCATTTGTGGTTTCATTACATCAGGTCCTAATGAAACGTGGTCTAATTATATAAATTCATTAAATATTGTATGAATAACCCTGCTGCCACTAATCCATACTCTACTAATGATGAGAGTGACAAGAAATGGCCTGTTCAATGGCAAACTCCTGCCAATCCACAGCTCCTCAGAGCAGCTGATGGATGTGCACTGAGAAAGCTGACTCAGGTTCGCAGCCTGCATGCCTACCATATTACCAGCATGCTGATGGAGAGCAAGCCTGAAGCAAAGAGGAAACACTACCATCTATCACACTGCAGATTTCCTTCCCATTTGCAAGTACAGGAGAATCAGGGCTTCAGCAATCAATAGCCTGGAATGCTGAGGGTCGGACCTACCATGTCAATGGACTGATTTCTGAACAAGTATATCAAAGATAATACATTAAAATGAGATAATCATAAGATCACAGATTTAGTGATGGAAGGGATGTTTGAGGTTATCTGGTCCAAATTCTTCATTTTACTAATGGGAAAACTGAAGAAAACAGGAAAAATAGGAGTGAAGTGACTTACCCAAGGTCACATGCTTTGGGATTTGAACCTAGGTTTTTTGGTTCTATACTCAAGACTCTTTCTCTACTGTTGTGAGGATTATTTAGGTATTAGTTTATATATAGTTAATGTGGACCTAGCAGGAAGGGCTGGAGAATTCCACATGGAATGGGGAAGCAGGAAGTAGCTTGCACTCTCAGAGAAGGATTCCATGGTGGGAGTTACAAGCAGTAACTGATTCCCTGGGAGACCTCAGAGCTTGTGGAGTTGCACCCTGCTTCCCTGGGATCCTGGAGTGTGGTGAAGGTTGGAAGCAGAGGACATCTATCCTACACAACAGCACTGAGTAGGGAGTGATCTGTGATCTGGTGGACAGCTTGCAGGCTCCTCTCCCTACTGGGCTGCTTTGGACCATCAGTTCTGGAGGAGTTGGTTCCTGGCATCCTGAAAACATCTCTGGACTCTACTGTGAGAATTCCCACTCCAGTCCTGTTATTCTCTGGGCCCTGCCTGGCTTAGGTCTTAGTTTAGTGTAGTCAAGTCCTTCCCCTGACCTTGTGGTTTGCCCTTAGCTTGTGAGTGTAGAATCCCAATTCCCATCTTTTATCTTGTAGTCCCTGATTAAAAATTATTATAAACCTTTGCCATTTGCCTGCTGATTCCATAGGCCCTTGCCTAGGTGGGCTGAGTGACTGTTAGAGCCTAACTGCCATTTCCAGCAACTATAACCTCCTAGTAGTTAAACTTGGTCTCCCTACCTTGTTGGGTCCTGTTCATCTGTCATTCCTGTCTCTCTCACCCCAGTGTGAACCCACAAATAGTAATAGTTAACATCCCCGTTGATTCTCCATTACAGTTTGGCACCCCAGATGGGACCATCGTCACTGGCAACTGGAGAAAGAAGAGGCAGTTCCTTCTAAAGAAATGTTGATTCCATTCTCCAATACGCGCTACCAAATTCCACAAGGATTTGGAAATCTTCTTGAAGGGCTGACACGGGAGATTCTGAGGGAGCAGCCGGACAATATTCCAGCTTTTGCAGCAGGCAGATGGCAAAGATTTATAACAGTTTTTAATCAGGGACTACAAGATAAAGGATGGGAATTGGGATTCTACACTCACAAGCTAAGGGCAAACCACAAGGTCAGGGGAAGGACTTGACTACACTAAACTAAGACCTAAGCCAGGCAGGGCCCAGAGAATAACAGGACTGGAGTGGGAATCCTCACAGTAGAGTCCAGAGATGTTTTCAGGATGCCAGGAACCAACTCCTCCAGAACTGATGGTCCAAAGCAGCCCAGTAGGGAGAGGAGCCTGCAAGCTGTCCACCAGATCACAGATCACTCCCTACTCAGTGCTGTTGTGCAGGATAGATGTCCTCTGCTTCCAACCTTCACCACACTCCAGGATCCCAGGGAAGCAGGGTGCAACTCCACAAGCTCTGAGGTCTCCAGGGAATCAGTTACTGCTTGTAACTCCCACCATGGAATCCTTCTCTGAGAGTGCAAGCCACTTCCTGCTTCCCCATTCCATGTGGAATTCTCCAGCCCTTCCTGCTAGGTCCACATTAACTATATATAAACTAATACCTAAATAATCCACACAACACTACTACATGGCACCATGGTGCTTAAGCCTTCAGAATTTTCCTTTATGATTGCTCAACAGTGCAATAGATATGACTATAGAGGACCTATGATGATTTATGCCAATGGTGTCAAACTCAAATATAAACATGGGTCACTAAACCATATAGAAGGATCCCTGAAGGCTGCAAGTTGGTTTAGTTTTAAAATGTAACATTCTATATGTTTTATAGTATTTTGATTAATTTTGTTAAATTATTTCCAAGTTTGGTTCTGGTCCACTCAGGACTTTTGCCATTCTATGCCATCTGCCTTTCCATGTTTGACAGCTCTGATTTAGGTTACTCACCTAACAAAGAGGTGATGGATTCAAGATATAAATTAAGTCATACATTTCTGGATGGGGGACCATGTGGGAATTTGTTTTACTTAACAATCTGTTTTACAAAGATTTTGTTTTCCTTTTTGTCTTTTAAAAGAAAAAGGGCGAGATAGGAAAATAGATGCTTAAATGACATGAAAAATAAAATATAAAAGAAAATAAAATACAAAGGAAAAAGAAGCATAATGCTTATTTCAATGATTATTTGTCATTATTCAGTCATTTCAGTTGTATCCAACTCTTTGTGGTCCCATCTGGAGTTTTCTTGATAAAGATACTGGAGTGGTTTTTCATTTCCTTCTCCAGCTCATTTTACAGATGAGGAAACTGAGGCAAAAAGAAGTTAAGTGACTTGCCTAGGGTCATAGGGCTAGTAAGTATCTGAGGTCAGTTTTGAACCCTTGCTTTTTTGACTTCAAACTTGGTGCTTCATCCACTGGTATAGGGAATTTCCTCACTTGGGAGCTAATGAAATCACAAGGCCAAGCCCTACTTCTATCCTTGTAATCAATCTCAATTTATAGTCATAGATTAGTCCTTTTTGTTATTCTGGATGTGGTCATGTGAACAGAGACAAGATGTGGGGGACAAAGAAAAGCCAGATGGTTGGGGCAATACTAGAAAAGCATGAAATTCACAACTGGCTAAGAAAGTTGAAGATGTTTCAACAGGCTTATCTATGTATGCCTTGCTTTTCTACTCCTGCCCTTCAGACATAAATGTAGGTGAACTGAGAGATCACCCAGAGCCTGTCTGTAATGCTTCCTCCCTGGCACAAAATTAATCATTTTGTCTAGGGCAAGCCCTAAGTAAGAAAGACTTGGGCTTCTTTTGACCCTGAAGGAAAAGGAAGATGTACTGAATTTCCCTTATTCTATTCTTGGTGCTAATCAGATCTTTGGTCAAAGTAGTATGACCATTTGTGATTGGGCAGCCTAAAAATGCAATTAACTCTGGGAAGAGGCTCCAGGAAAAGTCAACTCATAACAAGAGACAAAAATAGGAATTAAGGAAACAAAAGTAGATTGAGTGATTTTCCTTTTAACTCATAAAAGCTGTTTTAGGGTAACCATTTTAAATAATCCAGAATGGAAGGAGATTGTCTCTTTACACAACAGTGCAAACCTTTAATGTTCCCATTCCCTCCCTTGCCATTTTGGCTTTGTGATACAACATTTATTGTATATTCTATCCCCTTCTGAGGGCTTTTTTGCCAGATCAAAGAATGTTGGAGTAGCAAGGATTATTTTGGTATGTGTATTGCTGCCTCTCTGAGGCGGATATGTTTGCTTTTCTACAGTAAGGTCACCAGGAGACTAGCGCCGCACACAGAATTTCAAATAGCATCTTTGTATTCCATTTTCACTTTGTTCATTTACATATGGTTGCTCTACCATCTCCAGTTGCTGCTTTACAGAGAACACACAATCCAGTTCGACAGGAAGGATGCTGTTAAAGTTGGGAGAAGGTGGGATGTTTTACACTAGGCAATACTAACTGGCACTGAAGCAAGCTTGGCTTCTTAGAAAGCCCTTGCCCCTTCTCCCTCCATCGAGATCGTAAAAGAGGCGAAAACTCATGTTCTGATTTTACATTCCATTGTGCTTATTTAGCACAGTGCCTGGAACTTAATGCTAGTTGACTAATTGATGGACAGATACTGCTAAAATAGTTGCTTGCCTCTCTGGTACTTCCATCTCCTCCTGTAACCCTCACCTTTTGCTTTTTCTGACTGAATTCAATCATTTCTTTGCAGGATCCCTGGCATCATTTCCTCTTGACCTTGTTGGATAATCCTACACGTGAAGACATCTGTGTTTTGCTCTTGGACATGATCTGGGTACTTGCATGGTGTCTAAGAATGTTTAAAAGATCAGACAGAAGGTTGAGAAAAGGGAGGAAGTGACCAGATGCAGATAGGAGTCTTCCATCAAAAGTGACAGTTATCCCCTCCCCTCTGATTGTCACCTCCTCCCCCTCAAAAAAACTTCCAAGACATCTAGGCTTCTCCCGCTTAAATTTCTGTCTGCAGATGCTGGCCCATGGGGACTTTGCAAGCTTCCAAAGCTGTAGAGACAAGGAGGCTGCTAAGGGGTTATTGCCTACAGGGAAACAGAAGTATGCTGCTGACTTTGGCTGCCTGTGCCTCTAGAATTTATTAGGATTTAAGCATTGTAATTCAGATATTGTGTACCTCTTTAGAGAGACTGTAGTTGTAGAACAAACTGCCTCTGAAGAGAGAAAGTACTTCTCTTGTCCTTGTTTGTGTTGGGTACAGAAGAAAATGAGTATTCAAAGAAGTTTGCTTTGTGACAGGTATTTCTTTATCTTCTTTGGTCAAAAATCATTTTTTAAAAAATGAGAATTTGTACTTTTTTTCAATATCCTCTTCTTCCTTCCTCCCTTTCTTCCTTCCTCCCTTTCTTCCTTCCTCCCTCCCTCCCTTCCTTCCTTTCTTTCCTCTTTACTTTCTTCTTTCCTCCCTTCCTTTCTTCCTCCCTTCCTCTCCCCTCCCTCCCTTCTTCCTTCCTTCCTTCTCTGCTTCCTTCTTTTTCTCCTTCCTTCCCTCCTTCCTTCCTCTCTTTCTCCACTCCTTTACTTCAGTTCCTAACTCAGGAACTCAAGGGATCCAGCACCCTTAGCTCTCCAGCAGAGAACATTACAGGTGTGCAGTCTTCACTATGCCTGATATCCTTCACCATTTCTCTAGAGAGTTAGGAAATAGACCAGCCTAGAAATACAGTAAATCTGAATTATGACATCCCTCCATTACTCTGATGCTACAAAGGAAATTATACATCAGTGTGCAGGGAAAGTTCCTTATAATACATAGTGAGCCTTCCTTGAAAATGCTAGCTAGCCATGCCTCACAGCATTAACATTGTAAAACGACATTCAGAGAAACACCCCATGCATGATGAGGCAATAAGGCAGATGATCCCAATTTCATAAGTCAGGAAAGAAAATCAGTCTAATTATTCATATATAATATATGTATGTAATTTTTTTAAAGAACAAAATGGAAAACTAAGTGATAGACTGTGGCTGTTTCACAGATTCTTGTTTGGTTTCTCTTTATTCCACACTCCTAATACTGCTCTAGTTTCCCAAATCTCAAAGCTGGTCTAAGTGCTGCCAATCTTGTGAGCAAGAGATATCTGGAAATCAGTTCTTGGTATTGCACTTTCAGAGACAGCTTATACTCAGTTTCCTTTGACAAGGAGGTTTTTGGGTTGCCAAGCCAGCTGATGGTCATTTCTTTTGTTTTGAGGAAAATTAGCAAACAGACTTTGTCAAAGTTATTTAATCTGCTTACAAAACTCAAATAAATTTGCATGGTGTGCTATAAAAATGGTTTCTCTAAAAGTTTCTTAAGGGAACAAAGCAAAGATTAAAGAAAGAAAGAGGAAAACTTGCCTCTTATCATTAGTTGTTTTTTTTAAAAACTTATATTAGTCATTCTGATGGGGAGGGAACAAGTATTAAACGTTTACTTTGAGCCATGCTCTAGACTAAATACTTTACAAAAATTATCTCATCTGATCCTCACAACTATCCTGTGATATGGGTGCTATTATTATCTCAATTTTTACACTTGAGGAAACTAAGGCAGATGGAGATGAAATATCTTTCCCAGTGTCTGAGGCTGAACTGGGACTCTGATATTCCTAACTTCAGACCCAGTGTTCTATTCCCTGTGTCACCTAGCTGCCTCTTAGTGATGATAAAGAAACTATAAATAAGTATGGAGTTTCATTTCTTTTATTTACACTCAGTTGACATTCACACATTCCTGAAAAGGATATTTGTTTTCTCTTATGACCTATTTCAATAAGTTGTATTCAGAATTAAGTAGAATTAAATAGGAGGAGAAGGACAGGATAGATTATCTCTAAGAAATTATAAAGCAGCTAGGTGGCATATTGGAGAAAATACTAGACCTACTATCGGAAAGACCTGACTTTTAATTGTACCTTAGACACTTCTTAATTGTGCAAACCTGGAAAAGTCACTTGAGCTCTTAAACCTCATTTTTTTCATCTGTAAAATAGAGATAACAATGGCACCTAACCTTGTGAGGATACAATATAAGGTAATATATGTAATGTGCTTAGCCAACTTAAAAAAAAAACACCTCACAAATGCTAGTTATTTTTGTTTCTTTAATGAACCCAAACTTCTTTTTGAAGCAAAGGATCTTTTTTTTAAGTCAATGTTTTACTGATGCTGTTTCATATCTTAGAGATATGAAACAAGATAGTGTCTGAAGAATGGGTTCAGTGGATAGAATACTGGACTTGAAATTAGGAAGGCTCATTTTCATGGGTTCAAATCTAGCCTTACTTAGCCTCAGATGCTTATTAGTCATGTGACTCTGGGCAAGTCATTTACCCCTGTTTGCCTGAGTTTCCACATATGTAAAATAATCAGGAGAAGGAAATGGCAAAATATTCTAGTATTTTTGCCCAAAAAATATCAAATTGGGTCATGAAGATTTGGACACAATTGAAATGACTGAATAACAACAACCGTCACCTGGAGGCCAATGAAGAAATACACTGATGAATGCGAGCAGGCTGGAACATATAACAAATTAAGAACTTTGCAGAAGTCTAGAAGGAAAAGAAGATCAGGAAAATGTGTGCTAAGAAAAAAAAGATGGTTTAGTTATGTGGCAAAGATAAAGGATAACAGGTAGAGGTAGACAATCTTAAGGGCTTCATTTCTACCCTCAAATATAAAAGGACACAAGGAAATTCCTGTAGTGAACTTATGGGAAACCATGGACAAGAGTCTCAAAGGATGACCAGTTATGAATAGGCTGTAGCCTGTATTTTTGGAGAAAACATTCCATTGGATGAGATCTTGGAACTACCAGTTTCAACTTGAATTAACTGTCTTGAAGGTGTTCGGTCAAGTGGCTACTGTAGCCTTCTTGCCCCATGGGACAGACCTAGAGATAGAAGATAAATGGCTTCCACAAGAAATTATTTCATTAATCTTCTCTCTGTTGACCTCACTAGCTCCCATAGTTTTAATAACATCTCTCTGCAAATGACTCCCTGCTCTGTACATCTAGCTTAGCCTCTATCTTGAGCTCTAATCCTACATCACCAACTTTCCATTGGACAGTTCAAACTGGACATCCCTTAGACAACACAAACTCAATGTATCTAGAACTTTTATTACTTATTATTTTTTTTTTGCTTTGAACCCTTTACATCTACTGATCTTCCATTATTTTTATCAAAGGCATCCCCATTCTTGTTCTTTCCCAGGTTCATACTCTCATTGTCTCCACATCCTCACTCACCCCACATATTTGGTAAATAGCCAAATCTTACCATCTCTGCCTCCACAGCATCTCTCATATCTGACTCCTTAATTCTACTCACACAACCACCATCTTAGTTCAGGCCTACATCGCCTCTCACTGGACTATTACAATCACATCTTAATGGTTCTCTCTTTTTCAAGTTTTTCTGCACTACAATTCATTCTCCTCATGGTGCCAATCCCATTTCCCTCAAATGTAACTTTGACTATATTACCTCTCCTTTCAATAAATTCAATAAACACAATAACTTGTGGTTACCTATTGCTTCAAAGATAAAATAAAAATTCCTTTGCTTGGCTTTTAAAGTTGGCCCTCATCTTTTCATCCAAGCCTTTTTGAATTGCCCTCCAGCCAAACTGGAAATTTCTCTTCTTCACTTATGAGGAAATTCTCCATTTCTCATTTCTTTATCTTTGCACTGACCATCTCCCATACCTGGCATGTATTTCCTCCTCATTTCTGCCTCACAGAATGAATACCTAGTTTCCTTTAATACACAGTTCAAGTATAGCCTTCTTTCTACATGATTTCTTGCATAATTGTTTCAATTGCTAGTGTGCTCTTACATTAAATACCTTATATTTATTCTACATACTTATAAAAGTAGATACAAATATAAGTATATGCATATAAATATATATTCATATAAGTATATTCATATCCATATATATATTTACATGTCATATGCCTCTCTAGATTATGAACTCCTTGAAAACAAGGATTATTTCCTTTATTACATTTGTATCTCTACTGCCTAGCCATAATACCTGGCATATAGTATACACTTAAATGGTTTTTGATTTATCGATTGATTGACTCTTGTCATCCAGGAACCTTTCTTTCCTGCTGAATATAGAATTTATTGTATAGAATTAGAGCATACTCCCAATCAAAGAGAATTCTGGACCATAAACTCCTGTTCTATTCATCTTTTCCCATGAATCCCATAACTTCTTTCTAATTGCCATTTCAGTCAGTCAATAAATGTTTTTTAAGTGCCCTCTTGGACTCAGGCATCATGTTAAGTGGTAGAAATACAAATACAAAAAAGGATAATCCCTGACCTTGAAATGCTTACAATCTAATGGTGGAAGATGGCACACAGGAGGAAGATGAAAAGGGAGGAGGAATGGGAGGGAGGGAACAAAAAACAAGGACTTGATTGAGAGTTTGAAAGGAATTCAGGCAGGTGAAAATGAAGAGATACTCGACCTGGAGATCCTGATGATGAAGTTCCTAGAGGTATGACAGAGAAGCATAAAGGAGTGTAGCCCTATCAGAAGTGATGAGATGACTTGTCCTGGTGCCCTCCTTAAATGGAAGCTCCTAGAGAAGCTCCTGTTTCTATTTTCTAGTGAGAGGGGCAAAGGGTGCTTACTGATGAGGAATGAGTACAAGTATATAAACACATCAGTAGACAATTGTGCTGAATTCTTATTGCTGAAATGACAAACCAGGATCCCAGAATGCTACTGATGAAACAAGCTACCTACCTCTTAATAGAAACATGCTGCCTTACAAAGAGGTGATGGTCTCGGAAGGCATATTGACACTTAAAAATAATTTTAGACATGACCAATGAAAAGTTGTATTTTGTTTGACTGTACATGCTTATAACAAGGGGTTTGTTTTTCTTGGGTTCTCATGGTGGGGTGGGGAATGTAATGCAAAGTAATGCCTACAAATTGACTACATAACTATGCCAAGGAGTCAAGGTTACAGATATGCATTAGTGATAATGGATAGATTAACTAAGTGGCCAGAAGCTTTCCCAGTAAAACGTAACACATCACTGAGAGAATTAATATCCAGATTCTCTATTCCTTTACATATTGCTTCTGATTCTGGTTCCCACTTCACTAATAAGATTTTAGATACAGTATATGAGACCTTAGGAGTCAAACAATATCTTCGCTCGATATATAGGCCACAGTCCAACGGACAAATTGAAAGAGTGAATAGATCTTTGAAGACTCTTGTAGCCAAAATCTACTCAGAATCTCACATGAAATGGCCTGATGCTTTACCATTGGCACTATACTATCTCAGATGCCACCCTAACAGCACTACATGCTTATCACCATTCAAAATGCTGTATAGCCATCTACCTTTCCATGGCAAGTCACCTCAAAGCATTCACAAATTATCACATCTGGGTATGAAATGCAAACTCTATGAGTACATTAAATTACTCAAGCAACGCTTAGACCAACTTCATAAAATTGGCTTGATACATCAAAGAGTACCCTTTGATTTTAGTCTACACAACTTCCAACCTGGAGATTATGTTTACATCAGAAACTTCACTAGCAAGTCTGTGTTAGAACCCAAGTGGAATGGCCCATCCTTGGTAATTCTAACAACTCTGAGTGCAATAAAAGTTAAAGGAAGGGATCCTTGGTTCCATGTCACTCATGTCAAGCCAGCAAAAGACATGTCCCAACAATAACCACAAGACCCAGTCATTATACAGCACAAAGACAAATTAGCACCAACAAATCAGTCAAATAAGTCCACAGAAAGTCCACAGCCTATACATGAGACCATAGAACCAGAGCAGTAATTAGAACAACAATCAGAGCATGAATCAGAACCACAATTAGACCAAGAATCAGTGAACAATCAGATATTACACCAAATTTTACACCCAAATGATTATCCCAATCCCAATTACATCTTAAAAGAGTCACCCATAAACCACCATGACAATGAAAAAGAATCAACAGCAGAAGAAGACACAACATTTGATTTGCAATCAATCTAAGACCTAGACACTGACATCAACGAATAAATGAAAACACAAAAGACTTTATCATGAACTCTTGTTACCTGTAATCATCTTTATTAAACCGAAGAAATAAAAGAGAAAGAAGAAAGATTAATCATGTTTCATAGACATTTGAACTTTGTTCCTGACATAAGTCAACACAACAAAACATCAGTTCCAGTGCAAGATGACAAGCACGTGGGTATATCAAACAACACAAGTCAACACAACAGAACATCAGTTCCAGTGCAAGTTGACAAGCGTGTGAGTAACATCAAAAGACCCAAGTGAGGCATTGCTGACTTCATAGATCATCACAAGGACAGCAAACCTGAGGACTACAATAAACATCTGTGATCAAATACACAATTGGTGTATGGGACAACAAACCACACTGTGAAGAGGAGAATCGGACCAGCATTGAACCCGTGCATTTGAAAAACATACCTTACACCCAATAGAATTCTCACTGCATCCAACACTTTAGATTCCATCCACACAGTATATACACTTTGCAGAAGAATTCTAATGGAGTATGTAACACTTCATTACACGGAAAGGTCACACTAGACAACACATAGAACATTTTCTGACTTCACATCTACATGTGAAACATAAACTTACACTTAAGAGAGAAGACCTTGTCTGCCTTAGTACAGAGTTTTCCTCTTTCTTTGGTTTAGACACCTTCTACTCAAATCACTTGACATTTCTTGTAAATAATGTATATATGTAAATGTTTGCTTACTAATCCTTAGTAATGTTTTACTGAACACAGCGACAGTTAGTTAGTTTGATAAGTTAGAACAGGGACAGAATTTTCTAAACTTTCTTTGTAAATACTGTACATAGCTTAAGTCTATAGTTTAACCAAAAGACTTACAAAGAATATTAGTCTTACTTATTCTTACTAACATTTCTAACATAGGCATAAGTGTACTAATATATCTATATACTAACTTTAGGAAGATGAATTAGAATTTGGAAATTTAGATTGCAAAATTTTTCTTAATTGATACTTTTGTTGCTAGTTCATGAAATTAGATAAGTACATAGATAGAATTTATTACTTTGTTTTAGTTAGCAAATGTTAACTTTAAGACTGTTTGTGAATATTTGCATTTAATCTGCTTTTCCTTTCTGTTCAAACATTTTTGCAAAACCGAAAACCCATTCCTTTCCTATGCCTTTCCCATAACCCATCTTAGTTTTAACTTAGACTAGTCTTAGCATAGTTTAGGAGTAAGCAACCCTTTTTATTATTTTACAAAACTTAGATAGGGATAAGAGCATAGTTGTCATTTAGCTTAGAATAAGAGTAGTAACCCCTTAGATCTTAGCAGCCAGAAAATGTTGCAAGGTGCAAATTTTCCAAAAAAACAAATGAGCAGATTGTAATGCAAAGTGGCTAACAGAAACTTTTTGCTTCTGTAATTTCCAAAGGTCACAAAAAGTCAGTTAGAAGTCTTAGAATCTTCAGAAAGTCAGTTAGAACTTAAAGCCATAAATAGAGGTGAAGTTCCAACTGACGAGGCTTTTGCCTTCTGGCTTTCACTGTGGCTGGAGGCTTTGCTTTGGCTTAGCCTGTTAGCTGTGGCCTTTCGGCTTGGCTTTGGCCTAATTGCTTTGGCCTTGGCCTGTGCTTATTTGTCTTGGGGAAATTTAAACCTATCTCATTTTTCTGGACCTCTCCCTAATCTCTCCATCTACATTCCCTTCCCTGGAATTTCCTTTGGACCCTGGGTGGAAGGGAGGGCTTGGTGATTGAACATTGTGGGTTTTAGTTTCTATAGACAAGTAGAGTATCCTCAAATAAGTTACCCCTAGTTTTAGTGATTTAATAAGGACTTTACTTAAAAGGCAGTCAAATCTCCCGACTGGGAGAGCAGGCTCTTTCAGTCTAAACCTCTCTGTGACCCTTCCCCCACCATCACCCCTCTCCCTAGCAGCAGTTAGGAAATCCTGAACCTCTTTCTCTCTGACTAATCTGAGATTAATAAATCCCCTGTCACCTACTCAAATCCTCTGGTGAATCATTGTCGAAAATTGAGACAAGGGCTAAAGAGGGAAGGAATCGTTTTCCTTTTTATTTCTTGAGAGAACTGGGGGTATCCACCTTGGCAGGAAGTACCTACCCGAGACTTCCTCCAGCCAGGGAGGGGCCCTCTCGACTCCTCCCTCAACAGACTTTAGAAACTAACAAGAGAAACCCTCCAGCCAAAACCTAAACATTTCTTACTGGCCCTAGTTTCCTCTCTGTATTCTCTGTCTCAAGCCTCTGGGAATAAACCCGTTTAAGCTGCCCTCTCCTATATACCCCATTTCCTTTATCTCCTATATACCTTCCCTTACCTTCATTCCTCCTCCAATCACCTCATAATCACCTAATATCCCCTTTATCCTTCCTCACACCCAAATTGCCTCTTTGACCCACTCAGATTACCTTATTTACTTCTTGATAACAGGAAGTGGGAGAGAAAGAAGGCTAATCTTCAAAAATAACAAAATTTAATTAAAAATAAAGGAATGGGTCCTAGGGCTGATGATCTTTCTTCCATAAACACTTATCCCTTTCAAAGTACATTTATCCACTTTCTGCTGCAGAGTTTTAAAATGTTCTTTGCTTAGTTGCACATGTTTGCACTCATGTGGGATGAATGCCTTTTATTTCTTTTTAGAGTTAGCATATATGAAATAAAGATGCCCTTTTTATATCCTCTTCCACAGGCCCCACTAAAGGTTCTAGCAGGGCAGATGCATTGGAGCTATGACTCTTAGGGCCTGAGGCTGAATAGCATAGCAAGATACCAACTACTTACCATCTGAAGTAGAAAAATGACCCTCATTGTGATTACCATTGTGCAGTAACTGAAGTGATCTCAAATTAAAAAGAAAAGTAAATTAAAAAAATAAAACCAAAATACTCCTGTTTTCCTACGTGGGTTGTTATTGCTGGGTCAGACCAAAAGAGAAACATGTTACTAGTATCTTGAGTGCCCTTATTATAGTCTTTGCAGTATAGATTGCAGATGGTGGGAAAAGGACTCCCATAGTCACACTGGGGTTTCATAATGGCAGATTGTGTGGTGAACGTTGGTTGGTATTGAATGAGTATTCTGAATGTTTGGAAGTCTTCTTTCTGGACTATTTGAAGAAAGTCAATCAAGCCTACCACAGTAGCTATATGTAAACCCTATCTCATTCTCTGAGAAATCGTTTCATCTAATACCTTTTTCCCCAGGTAATAACATAAGAAGACCATCATTAGCTTAATTTTGGAGGTTCCCAAATAGAGTTAGTGAAAGGAATCCTGATCAGAAGTCTTTCTCCTAAAGATCTTTAGTACCTTAGAGTTCCTGAAATTCTGACTATTAATCCATCTCTTGGATAAGACAATGAAGTGCCCCAAGCAAAGAGGATGTAAGAGACATGTTCTCAGAGCTAGTTTGGACAATTTTTTAGCCTGAACCTTGCTTTAAAATTTTACACGATGTTCCTATATTGGACAAGTGATTGTCTTTCTCTGTATTTGAGTTTGGAGTTATTTTTTGCCTGATCTTATAACCAACTTACCATTGAGTTAAATATTTCATTAATTACAAGATTCTCAAACACATTAACAAATATTATTTCAAGTGTTTTGTCAGTAAAAACAATGATAATAAATCATAAAGGACAATGGTCTTTTACTTTTTATATTTCATTTATTTGGGGGGGTATTTTCTACTAGAGTCATTTCATACCTCTCCCACTTATTTCTTCCATTGAACTCTTCCTTGAAACACAGAAAAAGAGTTAAGTAAAATTTACAGATGATGTGATAATGTTTCTCAGCATGTGGATTTTACTTCTATGGCCCTCCACCTATCTATTATGAAGGGAAAATGTGTTTTATCATCTATTCTTCATTGATTCTTTAATTTGGAGACAAGATCCAGTATATATCTTCTCCAATAAAATGCTTTTCATGACTATATTATAGTTGTTATTGAGCAAGGTTCAGTAACAGATTTGAGGCTCTCACAACTCCAGAACTAGTCATGCTGCTAGTAGTTCCAGGATAAAACAAGTTCGACAATTTATCTTAGAATTGACATTCTTTGCAAATGAAAAAAGTAGATTTTGTGGCATGATGGAAAAGAGGGAGCAGGAGTTGCTCCATGCTGGGAAGAATTATCATGGCTCCAATTAAGGAAAATTTCTAGGAGATGGGATCTCAAAAGATATTTAAAATAATGGAAGAATGGGCATGGGAACACTGGAGTAGAATTGGGTCTTCAGGGGTACAGGGGATGATTTTTTTTCATCTTAGAAGAGGCGGCCACTATTGATGTTCTTTTGACCCCTAGAGACACTAACATTGCTTCTAAAATGTGTCAATTGACTGCCTTTTGGATCAACTCACTATCTGTTTCATTGTGGTTGCCAGACCAAAACCTGACTACTTACTTGCTCTCTTATTGAATGTAAGCACCTTAAGGGCAAGGACTGTCATACATTCCCAGTGCTAAGCAGTGTTTAGCACACAATAATCATTCAATAAAATCTTTTCTTAATTAATTAATTCCAAATTCATCTTTGAGTTTGCTTTCGTATCTCAGGTTCACAGTATGCATAAGCACATTTTCATCTTTTAGACAAATGTGTGTGTTTCTCCATCCTTTCTAAGATCAACACACCCTTCAAAAACACTAAGGACCCATTCTTCCAGATATGGGAGAAGAGGACTTATGGTAGCTACTTTGAGTAACTAAACCCCTTTTAGATTGAAGGTTTTTCTCTGTACCTATTCTAACTTACTTGCTTCATTTTCTATTCTTTTTTTTTCTATTGTTTCTATGTAGATCAGTGATTCCCAAAGTGGGTACTACCGCCCCCTGGTGAGTGCTGCAGCGATCCAGGAGAAAAGTGATGGCCACACTTTTTTTATTGTATTACATTTTATTCTGAGTTCAATAAATAGTTTCATAATTTCCAGGGGGCACTAAGTAATATTTTTTTCTGGAAAGGGGGCGGTAGGCAAAAAAAGTTTGGGAACCACTGATGTAGATGATCATCAAGTTTATTTGTCCTGCCCTTGCCTCTCTTTTGACCTTCTGTCTCACATCTCCGATTGAGTACCAGACCTCTCACATTGGCAAGATCATGTTCAAAACTGAGCTCATATTCCCTCATGCCATTTCCCTCTCTGTAATTTCCCTATTACTGTCACAGGTATCACCATCCTCATGGGCACTTAGGCTCACAACTTAGACATTATTAAAAACAATTAAAATCCCTTATTTTCTGTCTTAGAACAGATACAAGTAACAGTTCCAAGGACTAGGTTATTGGGATTAAGTGACTTGCCCAGGGTCACACTTCTAGCAAGTGTCTAAGGCCAGATTTGAACCCAGTTCCTCCCATTTCCTGACCTGGTTCTCTTTCCATTGAGCCACTTAGCTCGTGAGTATTATTCTTGATTCCTCTCTCGCTAAAACTCTCTCCCATGTCCATTCAGTTAAGTACCATCATTTCTACTTTTGTGACATCTCTACATGCCTCTTATCTACTCTGGCACTGTTACCACCCCAGTATAGAGTTTTATCACCTCACACCTAGACTATGCCATTGGTATTCCTGCCTTACATCTTTCTCCAATCTAGTCCATTCTCCACTGAACCATAAAACTGATATTCTTAAAGTACAAGTCTGACTATGCCATTCTTCCCCATTCCCACTTCAGTGGTAACTTAGTTCCACTAAATTTAACTATAAAATCACTTTTGCCTTATAAAGTACTTTATAATCTGACTCCCTCCTGCCTTTCTGGCCTTATACCTTGCAATATTCCCCCCCCCTCCCCCCCATCAAGTACTCTGCAATCCAATGACCTGTCCTCTTTGTTGTTTCTTTCTTTCTTTTTTTTTTTTTAAACCCTTGTACTTCGGTGCATTGTCTCATAGGTAGAAGATTGGTAAGGGTGGGCAATGGGGGTCAAGTGACTTGCCCAGGGTCACACAGCTGGGAAGTGGCTGAGGCCTGGTTTGAACCTAGGACCTCCTGTCTCTAGGTCTGACTCTCACTCCACTGAGCTACCCAGCTGCCCCCACTCTTTGTTGTTTCTTGCAAGCAACCCTCCATTTCCTGATTCTGAGGTTTTTATCCCAATTTCCCCCAGGCCTGAAACTTGGCCCTTTTTCATCTCTATCTCACAAGTTCCCTGGCTTCCTTCAATTCTCAGCTAAAATCCCATCTTCTCCTTATTTCTAGTGCCTTTTCTCTGCTGATTATCTCCTGTTTATCCTATATTCAGGCATATATCTTATTTGTATATAGTTATTTTCACGTTGTCTCCCTGATCAGATTATGAGCTTCTCAAGGGCAGAGACTGTCTTTTTCCTTTCTTTGCATTCCAAGTACATTGGACAATGCTTGGCACTTACTAGGAACTCAATAAACACTAAATGGCTCCATGTGGACAACAAACTGGTCAGCACTTTCTTTGTGACAACCCTTCATAGACCTTCTAGGTTTTAACATTCTTTTGAATACTTTTAACTAATGCCAGTCACCGTGTGTAATACATGCTCTCTGCTCTTTATTTGACTCTGCAATTTATTAATTTCTTGCTCAAAATGCAATTGCAATAATAAAGACTGCTTTGAAGCCACAAATAATGGGTATGTCCCACATGTACATGTCCCACTACGTTTATACAGTCTAGCACTGTTGTTAATTCTTTAAAAATTAATTGTATTGGTTGTTGGCTTAGTTTACCATCCATTAATACTTCTGTAGCCAACTTCCTTGAGGTGATTTTGTTCTTAAGTCTTCATTTCTCCTCTGATAGAATCAGATGAAAACTTTTTTCCTTTGACCCAAAATGTGAAGATACTTTACCTAAAAGAAGACAAAGTTGCTCCTGGGACCTAATTGACCCTGGCTTCCCAGATGTAGCTTCCTGGTCATCCAGGAGGCTAAAATGTCCAAGCCGCATGTCTCTAGGCCTCTCAGGCTTGGTGGGTATTCAAGACTATGTAATTTGACCCCAACGATCCAGTGACCAGATGGACACATGGGATGGGGCCATGGTCAGAGAAACTAAGGGATACTATATCCTTATTGCATGTCCTTGATGTGTTAGAGCAGAGTAAATCTGCCATTTGTGATCTAATAGTTGGAAGTATCATATTTAGTTCCCAAATTAAGTCTGAACTTAGAAGTTCATTAGATCTGACATTTCCTTTGCAGCTCTGAAGTCCTTTAGTTGAGCTGTTCTGATCTAATACAAAACAATGGGGCAGCTGGGTAGCTCAGTGGAGTGAGAGTCAGGCCTAGAGACAGGAGGTCCTAGGTTCAAACCTGGCTTCAGACACTTCCCAGCTGTGTGACCCTGGGCAAGTCACTTGACCCCCATTGCCCACCCTTACCAATCTTCCACCTATGAGACAGTACACCAAAGTACAAGGGTTTAAAAAAATTAAAAAAAAAAGAATTCCACAAAACAATGTTTCTTGTATTTATCCTGGCATTTCAATACATGCTTCTTTGTTCTTTCTACCAATGCCAGAGGAGGATCTATTGTCTGAGGAGCATTTTGTCAAGCTCTAAAGAAGATAAAAGCTCAGAGGAGAATTTTCTCTTGATGGTGTGGGGGAAAAGCATTGGAAATGTAGTAAGAAGACTTGAGTTTGAATCCAAGTATCATCCTAAACCACCTGTACAATGTTGGGCAAGTCAACTAAGCTCTGTGGATCTCAGCTTCCCTGTCCATAAAATGAGGGGCTTAGACTATATGGTCCCTAAGCTTCTTGCAGCTTAATTTAATAAATCTTTATTGAGATCTGTTACATGAGACACTGAGCTCCCTGTGAAGGATGCTGTCTAAATCCTAATAGCTCATGTTTAAGTGTTCTGTTTTTATTTGAGGCAGGTAGGAGAAACAGTGGATAAAGTGCTAGATCTAGAATAAGGAAGACCTCAATTCAAATTTAGCTTCAGATACTTTCTGGCTGTGTGATTCTGGGCAAATCACTTGACTTCTGTTTGCCTCTATTTCCTCACCTCTAAATTTGGGAGGATAGCAGCAATTATCTCACAGGGTTTTTGTGAGGAAGAAATGAGAAATATGTAACAGTGCCTGGTGGGTAGTAAGTACCATATTAGACCATTTCTCTCCCTTCATTTGTTCTTCTCCCTTGTCCAATCAAATGGAGAAAAGGCATGAATATGTAAATTTTCATTTGAAGAATAACATAAATATATACCTGCATATATTCAAGTCATAGTGAGCCATTGGAGTAGAATTTTTATGGAACAAGGATAATAATAATATTTTAATAATTAATAATATTTTGTTCCAAAACAATTCTAATCCAGTGACTCACTATGACTTGGAAATGACCCTGGATTCTTGGTGATGATGTAACAATGAGCATTTAAGTGTCTGCTATGACTGAGGGAATGTCATAAAAAGATAAAGGTGAAATAATCCCTGATCTCAAGGATTTTACCTTCTTGGAACTGAGTCTTGAAGGAATAAAGGTAGAGGTAAATAGAGAGAACATCCTAGCCCAGGGACAGTCAATGCAAATGCTTGGAGATAGGGCAAGGAATATTCTGTGAGGGTAATAGCTGGAAGCCCAGTTTAGCAAGATGGTAGAGTTCAAGGAGGAGAGTAATATGGAAGCTTGGAAGGTAGGATGGGATCAGGTTGTGAAGGGCTCTAAATGCCAGATGGAGACATCTAGGTGGTACAGTGGATGGTGAGACTAGACCATGAGTCAGGAAGACCTGGGTACAAATCTGTCTGAGGCACTCACTAGCTCTACGACCCCAGATAAGTCATGTAACCCCTTTTGCCTGTTTCCTCATCTGCAAAATGAGGGTAATAATAGCACTTAACTCCTAGGGTTTTGAGGATCAAATAAGAATTGTAAAGTTGTTAGCACAGTGCCTGGCACAAAGTAAGTGTTCTATAAATATTTTTCTTATTTGTATGCCACTGGAGAACAAGATTTATCTAGTTCTACCTTGAAAAATTCTAGTATTGTCAAGAGGATCACCTTTGTTATGTTGACAACAGCTTATCACTAAAAGACTAGTTGGTCCTCTAGGGATTTCTTTTCTGCTATATTACTAATTCAGGAGATTATCAATTAAGTTAGGACAAGGTCATAATCTGCAGTAATGACAAGAGTGTGCTACTGATGAAATCATAGATTCTTGAAATAATATTACTTTTGCATTTCAATTGGGTTTTTATGGTTTTAAAAAAATACTTACCTTCCATTTTAGAATCAATACTGGATATTGGTTCCAAGGCAGAAGAACAGTAAGGGCTAGGCAATAAGGGTTAAATGACTTGCCCAGAGTCACATATCTAGGAAATATCTGAGGCTAGATTTGAACCCAGGACCCCCCTTATCTAGTCCTGGCTCTCAATCCACTGAGTCGCCCAGCTGCCCCCAGTTTTATAGTTTTTAGAGCATTTTGTTGCCCCCAGTTTTATAGTTTTTAAAGCATTTTGTTCACTTTATGTTACTTGGTCTTCATAGCTTCCCTTTGACCAAGACAATATAGATATCGTGACATCAGATTTAGAAGATTAAGGAATCTTAGAGGTCATATAGTTAAACTTAATCACTAAGACAACCTGATTTCCCAGATGAGATAACTAAGACTTAGTTGCCAAACTGGCTCTCCTAAAGACCAGATCTAACCAGGCTACTCCTTTGTATTCCCTTTCAAAAAGCTCCAGTGGTTTCCTTTCTTTATAGAATACATTTCAAATTTCTTCATTCTATGGAGCCTTTCACAGTTCAAATCCAGCTTTGGACACTTACAAGCTGAGTGACCCTGGGCAAGTCAGCTAACCCAGTTTGCCTCAATTCTTCATCTGTATAATGAGATAGAGAAGGAAATGGCAAACCATTCCAGAATCCTTGCCAAGAAAACCCCAAATGGAGCCACAAAGAATCAGACATGACTAAAAAAACAAAAACAAAAACAAAAACAAAAACTGAACAGTGATAACATGCACCAGGCTCTGTGCTAGGTGCATTATAGGCAGATTGGTCCACTTGCTATTTCTCACATATAGAATCCCATTTCCCTCCTCTAAATTTTTGTACATATTGTTCCCAAGACTGAAATAGATTTTATTCTTACCTGTGTCTCTTAGAATTTCCGTAATCTTTCAAAGTTCAGAATGAGTCACTTCCCTCATGAGAATTTTCATATCCCTCCTCACCCCAAACCAAGTTGTTAGTGTCTCATCTTCAATTGCTTTGTATTTATTCATAAGTGTTTTTTGTAATTTATTCACACATTTGAAAATTCTGTAAATATTTATGTATAGAATCACATATCTATGTTCAAATATATAAATTTTCATATTTCTATGCATATGTGCTTTCCCCAAGAGAATGTAAACCCCTTGAGGTCTAGAACTATTACATTTTTGTCTAAATATCCAAAGCCTCTAGGCCAATACCTGGCACATAGTGGACACTTTGCAAATATTGTTTCATGGATGAATGAATGAAGTAACTTGCTTTGTAAGGATGGGATTTGTGAAAGGGAGATGGAACAAAAGGAGCCAGAGAAGGAGTGGTTGACAGTTGGTGACAGTTACTGACAGTTGAGAGACCAGAGAGAATTCTGGGTAATTCTCCAGAGGAGGAAGGAGGAGAGGTCTTCCAGCAGAGGAAAGGTCTTCGGGAGGAGGATATCTCAGCTTAAATCCAGTTCCTGAGGGCTTCCTGAGGATCTTTCTTTGGACATTGAAACCCTGATTCCCTGGTCAAAGATTCCATCGCATCTCACCCAGCAAGACTTTAATCATCGAGTTATCTAAGTTTTTGGACTCCATTTTGGGATTGATCTCTTGGACTCCTCTCATTACCCAACGTTGCTGAGAGATCCTTTCTGGTCTAACTTACAATTATAGAAAGGATAGAAATAGAAAATAGAAATAGAAACAGAAGAAGAAGAGGTGAGGGAAGAAGCTTGGGAGTAGGAACTCCAAAGGTTCCCACCCGAGTGATGGACCCCATAGAAATAGAGAAGAGGGAACCCCAAAATCCCTCTGCCCTTCACCCCTTTCCCCAACCCCTAAATTGCAAATAATAGCAGCCATTCATTAGTCAGATAGCATTCCAGAGTGCCTGAAAGACAATGAGGGGGAGGGGAATCATAGCTTGGTCTGGATGCTTCCATCTTGGAGCCAGACTACCCGCTGTGAAGTTGACTGACCTTGGGGGAGGCATGCATGAATCCCGTCCTCATTCAGAATTGGATTGGGGTATCCCATACCTCATCTTATAGGGAAGCCTTGCCCCTAACTCCTGTGGGGTGGCATGACCATCCCCAGTTTCTGGGTGACACCCCCTCAAAGTCTCCCGGAGTATATTTGGTAGGAGGGAAGAGCTAGAAGAGAGTCCCACCTCATAGACTCTCTCTCTCTCTCTCCCCTTCTATCATAACATCGGTCTCTGGCTCTTTTTATTATTACAGCTTGAAGTCAAACAACTAATAAATGCCAACAGTGGGGGGACAGAACTCTGGTCTTCTGAATCCTATTCTAACAGCCCTCTAAGAATAGGGCAGGTACCTTGGTTTATCTTCTCCTTAAAATGGATTTTCATTGATCCATCAATGATCTGACTAGAGGCTGGACTGCCTCCCCATGAAACATAATGGCAAAGCTTAGAGCCCTAAAGCACAACCTGCCTTCTTTTGTCTCCTGTGACTTACTTGTGGTATTCAGATCTTCTTTTATGTTAATTCAGCTCTTTAGGTTAGTCTGGGTTCTCCATTTTCAATCCTGTTCTAGCATGAATCACAGAACCAAGTTTAGTTTTTGCTTTCTCTTATCTTTAGGTACGCTCAATTTGTCATCATCACCACAGGTGTGTAGCTAGCTCTGCCTATCTTATGCCACCTCTTTTCTCAACTGGGCAAATATTTTGAATCCAGTCTCAAATAAAGATCTAAGGTTTGGAATGTCCTAGAGCCCAGAGACATCAAAATAAAACATTTTGATCAGCATGGAGAGGTAGTGTAGCAAAATAAAAATGATAGTACTAATAGGAGGTAAGGACTGGATCCATGGAAACTTTCCCTACCAATGTAATTTGGTGGCTTCTTTGGAATTTAGTCTTTGAGAGGTGACAAGAACACTAAGAGGTGACCAGAACACTAAGAGGACAAGTGCCCTGCCCAGAATGGAGGTCAAATCCAGCCTCAGACACTTAACTGTGTGACTCTGGGCAAGTCACTTAATCCTTTTTGCCTTGGTTTCCTCAAATTTAAAATGACCTGGAGAAGGAAATAGTAAAATACTCCAGTATCTCTGCCAAGGAAACCTCAAATGGGGTCTTGAAGAGTTGGACATGACTGAAAACAATATAGCCAGTATCATTCAGGGGTGGAACTTGAATTTCCTGACTCTACTGCTATGCCATGCTGCTTGTCAATAATAATAAAGATTAATTTTGTAGAGTACTTTAAAGTTTGCTTTTATATAAGCTTTAAAGTGTATATAGTACTTTAAAGTTTGCTTCATATAATAATAACTAGCATTTATCTAGACTTTAAGGTTTGCAAAGTGCTTTATAATTTTGTCTTGTTTGATACCCACAACTCTAGGAGGCAGATGCTATTATTATCCTTGTTTTACATATGAGGAAACTGAGGCAGACAGAGTTTGTTTTTTTCAAATGACTTTCCCAGGGCTGCATAGCCATTAAGTATCTGAGGCAGAATTTAAAGGCAGGGCTTTCAGACTCCAAGTCCAGCTCTCTATTCACTGTGACATACCAGCTGGGCTTGGAGCCAGAAATACCTGGGTTTGGAATCCCAGCTCTAGCATTCACTGGTAGTATAATTATAACCATGGGCAAGTAGCTTTTCTGATCATCAGTCCCCTCAATAGTAAAATAAGGATAGTATTACTTGGCATTATGTACCTCCAAGGGCTATTGTGAGGAAAGAGCTTTGTAAACCTTACATCACAATATAAATGTGAATTATTACTATTGGAAGATTTTATTCAAAATCAGTGATTTTGCAAAGCAGATACATCAACACTGGTGTCCTATTTCTCATTATGGAGCCCACTGGTAGCTCACCATATATTTTTTCTTCTTAAAAATTCTTATTCCATCTCATCTCTAGTAATACTTCTTTCTAGTCCTTTTCCTCTTCATTTCACAGTGTTCCACAGCTACTGTTTTTTAATTGACTAAGTAAAAGTATTGATTTTCATGAGTTCAGATCCTATTCCTGACTTTGGAAAAATTCCTTTGCCTTCTTTCTGTCAGTCTTCTCATCTATATGGTATAGAGAGCCATAAATGCACTTAGAATGAAAACAAAAATGATTGAAAAGTTCCATGCATATATAAATGTGGGAGAAATTTGCAATAATATATATTTAAATCTACTTTCCCCTTCCAGCCTGGCTGATTTCTGAAAAAAAAAATAATTTAGCAAAGAACTATAAAGCATTATACATTTATTTTTCACATGTCTTCTGTACCTTTTCCATGAATCCCATAAATGACTTACCACATACAATACTGTGCCATGTATGAAAGTCATTACTTTTTAGGAATTCAGAAATTTTTGAGAAGAAATTCAAATCACAATCATTTGGCATTCTGGTAAAGCCTTTCTCAGAATAATGCTTTTTAAATGTATACAGTAAAAATGCACGATTTCAAAGGAAATAAACTATATTGAAATAGTTTCCAGAATACAATATTAAAAAGTTAATGGACCTCAGGTTAATCATCCCTGTAGCTATAATGAATAATAATCATTTATTAAGCACCTACTATGTGCCTACGTTGTGCTAAATGCTATCTGTAATAACTTTACTGTTAAACAAAAAGTCTTATTTCTAGGAAAATTGGGTTAGAAACTTTTCGAAGTAGTCCCAAGTATCCCTTTCATCTGCAGTTGCCTGTGACTAATACAGGCTCATGATACCTTATCTGCAATCCAAATGACAAATGAATACGACAGAATAGCCTTATTTTGTCAAAAGGCATGAATACACTTAAAATAGCCTTCTTTCCTTGAAATGCATGATTGGTGAGGACAAGCCAATATTGTTTTCCTCAAACATCTAGCTTGAATTTTTAAATGCAATTGTATTTTCTCTGATAAGAAATCTCCTGTAGTAGTAGATGGATATTTCCCTCAACTTTTGCCTTTTTAAATAATCGAATAGGTGTGTCTGTAAAGGGCTGGTCCCATTCTTTCCCTTCTTCTTGGTTTAGAAGTCATGGAGGCATTTTGCTTAAAAGTTTCAGCCCTGTTTCTAGTTGATGTCCTGTAATGAGCATCCTTCAGAGAAGTCGGTAAATAAAGCTGTCATGTGTATTGACAGTAATACAGTATTACTGCCTATTTCCCATCCTCTCTCGCCTGTCCTCCAATTTTAGGATTGTAGAATTAACACGGCATATGATGTTTTCTCCAGCTAAACACAAACCAGCTGCAGTCTTTTTAAGTCTCCTATCATTTTGTTAGCACAATGCCTGCCTACGTGAGCAAAAACATGGAAACTGCATCCTAACCCAGTTGACAAGATTTTTTATTTTCATGATTACTTCTCTGCGTTTTTTTATTTTGCCTGCAGGCAAAGGTTGGCATACATGTCAAGAGAATGTTCTCCAGCTGGGGCCTGCAGTACAGAGAATTGTATATACCAGAGGGCTCATGGGACCTTAGGCAGATTATTATGGTAATATTGGAGGCTGGTGTCCTCTCCCTCCCACAGCTGGGCCGCCTCTCTCATTGTAAGTATTGAAGCAATATGTTTTGCAAATTATACGTTGGGAACAACAGGGACCCAGTAAAGTGAGGAAAAAGAGAAACATTGCAAAATGTTGTCTTTAATATTATATTTTTCTTGTTCATCAAGCAAAATAAATTAAAGCTTTAATTTTTTTTAATTAAATGAGGATCATATATTGAAAAAAGAGCTATAATAGTAAAAACTTAATATTGATTTTATTGAGTGAGAGTTTTAAGAAAATATCGTTATAGAGAAATTAGACAGTAACCTGATTCAAGAGAATCATGGTAAGATTACATAATAGCTTTTATTATGGATTTCGAAAATCCTTTTGAGCCCAATGAAGTTGGATTAGCAAAAACTGCACAAAAAATATCATTTTAATTAGTGCTAATGTGATCTCGTCATGGTCCAGCTGTTTCTCCAGGATGAAAATGTGTGTTACTTTATTAGTAATGCATCTTGGAAAAAATGTCACTTCTGATTTCTACCATTTGTTATTAAAGTATATTTTAATGCAATAGCAAAGCAACATGATTGATATCGCAAAATGAAGCATTAGTGAAAATCCGACTCATAGAAAGGAGGCAAAAAAGGCTTAAAAGCATTCTTAATTGAGGAAGAAGTGTTTTCCTTGTGTCTGGCCTTCCTCCCTGGAAACATTAATAACAAAGCAAAAACTACATTTCTACCGTGGCTTTCTGACCATTAGCTCTATGCAAGAGAGATGGTTAAGATTTCAATTAGTCACAAATGATTAGATTTCCATGTTCTCTTGCATAGTCCTGGACAGGTCTTTGCTCATTGGATGCTGCAAGTTGATTTTTTACAAAAGCAATACTGTTTCAGTTTTCAATAATGAATTTAAATTTATGCACCAGC
This sequence comes from Gracilinanus agilis, assembly GCF_016433145.1. Lineage (NCBI taxonomy): Eukaryota > Metazoa > Chordata > Mammalia > Didelphimorphia > Didelphidae > Gracilinanus > Gracilinanus agilis. Next base: position 554,574,013 of record NC_058132.1, on the reverse strand, counting down.
AAACATATTCAGGCCTCTCTTGATAGAGACACTTCACAGCTCATTCTTTTGGATACAGCTTTAATTATTTCATGCAAAGTTATCTTAAGTTCTTCATTAAGATGTGAACCACTCCCTGTCTAAGACTTGAAGCTTTTTAAAAAAAAAGTCCTAAAACTTTTTAATATTGGGGATTCCTCTGCTTTTATCTGGTGCCCCATGATTGATCCCCTTCACATGGGGTAATATTATTAAGTATTATGCATTATTTTTCATATATCTTCCATTCTTTTTCCACGAATCCCATAAAATGGCTCACCATATACAATGCTGTCCATACTAATATATTTATCTACTTCACTTGATATTGTGGCTATATATTTTAGGATGTTATTGATTAGAAGTATTCACATAAAAATTTAGTGCCCCTTTTTGCTTGCCAGTTAGATATTCATTTAGTAAGAGTTTAGTAACTAAAATGCTAGTATGAAATGATTTTCAGCATAAATAGTGGCCTCAGAGATCTTAATGGAAATATAGCTGCCATTTTTTCAAGTGGGAAAGGAGAAAGAAAGGAAACAACTCTCCATGGCTGTTTTAGCTCTGTTTCTCATTGTTTTCAAATCACTATCTCATTGTTCAGTCCAGTCCAAAGGAACAGAAATGCTAAACTTGATGGATGCTTCTTGGGAGATTATTTATCTTTTTCAAGTCACCTTTGGTCTTTGTAGGACAAATCGGTTAACTATCCTTTCAACTCTTCTCTACATATTAATTCAAGTAACTTTTGTTACCTTGGGAGATCTAAAGCTCAGGTAAAAATAAAAAAAAAATTTAAGTTATACTCACAGTATAACAACTTTTATTGATACATCCCATCTGCTTTATCCAAGTCCTTGCTACCATATTTCTTCAAAGATATAGCCTCTGAGGCCACTTTATTGGCAAAACTTCCTTGCAGTGAGGTCCTTTCCAAATACTGGTAACTAGATCTCTTGGTTTCGTTATAAAATAGATCAACTTCATACAGAACTTGGACCTATAGTGAATGATAATAATTTATGAGACAATATAGGATACAGCAGCCAGCGTGGTATATAAGGAACTGTAAGCACAGAAAAAAAAGGAAGTCTTATCAGATAACAGAATGGGAGTTTTTTAAAGATTTGAACCAGATTCTTTCTTTTGATATTTTAAGATGCTAGTAATAAGTTATTTTCAGCATGATTTTCAGTCCCAGTCATCCTTATGGAAATAGCTGTAGCTGTCATTTGTTAACATGCGGAAGGAGAAAGAGAGACAACAACTCTTCAAAATTGTTTTAGCTCTGTTTCTTAATGTTCCTAAATCACTGTCTTACTGTTTTATCCAGTCCTGAGAAGTGGAAGTACTAAAAGCTAGCAGAATATTCTGTATGACAAAGCATAGAAATGGAAGTCCCAGAAATTCTTGTTCAATGAAATTTTAATCCAAAGTAAATATTCACTTCACCAAACTACTCCTCTGATCCCTCATTGAGGCACGACAATGACCCCCAGTTTTTCAGGGGCAATACAACTGAAGCTCAGGTTCTGGACATTCTTACTCAATTGGAAAGGCTTCAACTACTGGCTTTGAAAACAGACTTCATTTTTGTTCTCCAAGTTTTAACCTAGCTAAGTATGGAGCAACTCATCATCAGGTTGGCCAAAGGATGGTGAATATTTTGAGACACAGCAGCCCTTAAAGACCATCTGCTAAGGCTGCAAGCTGCATGAATGAATGGACTAGCTTCAAAAGTTCTTAAAGTTTTGAAGTAAGAAGGAAGTAAATACCCATCAGCAGTCAACAATTTGTGGCAGTCTCATATACTTTTTATTATCAGGCCAGTTTTATTTTATATATTTTTTTCATTTTCTTTTTATTGCCAGGCCAATGTATGATCCTTGACATGATTTATAAGTGCAGATGACAAGCTGTTAGACTGTAAAAATATATCTAGTGACTCAGACAACCATATGACCAGTACCTTCTGCTACTGCCTACAGATATCCTTTCTACCTCTCCTGCCTCACCAGTTAGTGGTGATTTTTCTGTTTGCTTTTGTTTTTGTATGAATTAGATCCTTTTGTATCAGATTTGGACTGAGTCTACCAGAGTCAAATTCCCATAGTGCCAATCTACAAGTCAGAGCTTGAGATACAGTCAACTGGAGGTCCTAATTTATTTTTTTAAACTATCCCCTCCTTTCCACACCCTCCAATATCCCTCCAGAATCCATCTAATCTTTCAAGGAAAAAGAGAATATGTGTAATTAGAGAAATGTAAATCAAAACAATTCTGAGGTACCACTTCACACCGAGCAGATTGTCTAACATGATAGAAAAGGAAAGTAATAAATGTTGGAGGGGATGTGACAAAATAGGGAGATTAATATATTGCTGGTGGAGTTGTTAATTGATCCAACCATTCTGGAGGGCAATTTGGAACTATACCCAAAGGGCTTTAAAAGACTGCCTACCCTTTGATCCAACTATACCACTACTAGATTTATACTGCAAAGAGATAATAGGGAAAAAGACTTGTACAAAAATATTTATAGGCACACTCTTTGTGGTGACCAAAAAATTGGAAAATGGTACTATGGAGCAGTGGTCATCAAAACAATATGGTACTGGCTAAGAGACAGAAGGGAGGATGAGTAGAATTGACTTGGGGTAAGTGACATCAGTAAGACAGTCTATGATAAACCAAAGAGCCCAGCTTTTGGGACAAAAACCCACTATTTGACAAAAACTACTGAGAAAATTGGAACAGTATGGGAGAGATTGGGTTTAGATCAACATCTCATATACTACACCAAGATAAATTCAGAATGAGTGAATGACTTAAATATAAAGAAGGAATCTAGAAGTAAATTAGGTGAACACAGAATCGTATACTTGTCAGATCTTTGGGAAAGGAAAGATTTTAAGACCAAGCAAGAGTTAGAAAAATACAAAATGTAAAATAAATAATTTTGATTATATTAAATTAAAAAGGTTTTGTACAAACAAAACCAATGCAACCAAAAATTAAAAGGGAAGGAAAAGATTGGGGAAAAATCTTTATAACAGAACCTTTTACAAAGGTCTAATTACTCAAATTTATAAGGAGCTAAATCAATTGCAACCATTTTCCAATTGATAAATGGGTAAGGGATATGAATAGACAATTTTCATATAAAGAAATCAAAATTATCAATAAGCACATGAAAAGTGTTCTGAATCTCTTATAATTAGAGAAGTGCAAATCAAAACTACTCTGAGGTACCACCTCACACCTAGCAGATTAGATAACAGGACAGCAAAAGAAAGTAATAAATGTTAGAAGAGATGTGGCAAAATTGGGATATTAATGCATTGCTGGTGGAGTTGTGAATTGATCCAACCATTTTGGAGGGCAATTTGGAACTATGCCCAAAGGGCTTTAAAAGACTGTCTGCCCTTTGAACCAGCCATGCCACTGCTGGGTTTATACCTCAAAGAGATCATAGGGAAAAAGACTTGTACAAAAATATTCATAGCCACACTCTTTGTGGCGGCAAAAAGTTAAAAAGTCAGGTGATGCCCTTCAACTGGGGAATGGCTGAACAAATTGTGGTATCTGCTGGTGATGGAATACTATTGTGCTCAAAGGAATAATGAACTGGAGGAATTCCATGTGAGTTGGAATGACCTCCAGGAACTGATGCAGAGTGAAAGGAGCAGAATCAGGAGAACATTATACACAGAGACTGATACACTGTGTACAATCAAATGTAATGGACTTCTCTGCCAGCAACAATGCAATGATTCAGGACAATTCTGAGGGCCTTATGAGAAAGAACACTATCCACATCCAGAGAAAGAACTGTGGGAGTAGAAACACTGGAGAAAAACAACTGCTTGAACACATGGATTTATGGGGATTATCATTGGGGATGTAGACTCTAAACTATCACCGTAGTGTAATTATCAATAATATGGAAATAGGTCTTGATCAATGATACATGTAAAATCCAGTGGAATTACATGTCACCTACAGGAGGGTGGTATTAGAGGAAAGGGAAAGAATATGAATCATGGAACCATGGAAAATTTTTCATAATTACTCAATAAAATAAAAAGAAATTAAAAAAAGAGAAAAAGAGAATATGTGGTCCATTTGGTATAATTCCAGTCTGTTTACAATTATACTTAGTATCCCTGCTTCTTTTCACTCTACTTACTCACCATCTGATCAACTTATCAATTAAATAATTAAAAATTAATTAATTATCACCAATTAAATAATATTTGTGAGCAGAATTATAGGGCTGGTGACTGACTCTTCCTTTCCAGGAATGATAGTTTTAATTGAGTTATCGTTCTCAGAGCTAGAAATGGAAAATGAGGCAGGATAAGAGATGGGGAGGCATAGGTGCAGGCATGAAAATGTCTAGGTATCATGATGGGTCTGGGATGCTTCAGATTGTAAAAATCTCACTAATCAGAAATTTAGGTCCCAAGGAAAAAATACAAAGTATTGTTTCTGACTTTGAAAAAAAGCTTTCAATTTACCTGATGACCCAAGAAATATACAAATTGGAAAGTAACTAGCAACATTAAGTAGTACTAAATATTAATTTTATTAAGCATTATTAGTGTATTAAGTTGTTTAGATGAATGAAATGGACAATAAATTCAAAAGGAGTTTAGTGAAAAGAGTTCATTGTGAGCCACAGTGGATAAGGAAGAATTGACAATTAAGATGGAGTTTTTTTTAAACCTTTATCTTCTGTCTAAATATTGATTCCATGGTAGAAGAGCCTTTACTAAAGGCTAGGCAATGGAAATCACACAATTAGGAAATGTTTAAGGCTGTAATTGAAGTCAGGACCTCCTGTCTCTAGGTCTGGCTCTCCCAGTCTCTCTCTTAGCTGCCCTAATGTGACTTTTAGTGGGATCTTGAACATGGGAATGATTTAAATAGGAAGAGAAGAAGGGAGAAATCATTTCAAGTAGGGGAGATAGCACAAAGAAAAGGTTTATTGAGTATAGCTAAGTAGAATAGTTTGGTTTCAGTGGCAGAATGGATTAGGAGAGTAGTAGGAGGTTTAGATTAGAAATATAGAATTATTCCTAGTTTCAGAAGACTTTGAATATCAGGCTAAGAGTATTTGTGCTTTACCCTTCATGAATAGTAGTCACCCCCCAAATGACTCAATTCTTTACTCATAGTTTGCAGGTTGGGTCATCAGGCATATGTATTTAACTGCTCTCCCCATTAGTGATTTTCCTCTTAACAGACATATTAACAGTAAATATGGTTTCAAAGGCATTTACTAAGATAGCATAATAAGAACAATAGCTACAAAACATTCCCCCTATAAACTTGAGCTACACTGTTGAAAGAGTGGGTACAAAGTTAGAGAATAATGGTAATGTAGGGAACATTTATGTGGCCAGAGCAACTGTCTTGTCCTCTAGTGTAGGGCATTGATCTTCTTTCTCTCTTTGCAGATTCCATGTGTGGTTCCTTTTCTGGGCACAGTATCTCTGATGGGCAAGCCATTCATCTGGGCTTCTTGGGTCTGCCATTTTTATTTGTATCTTCATAAAGAGTGAATATCTCTGTCGTGTGTGGGGGGTCTCAAATGCACCTTGAATTCTCTCAAATTGCTGGATGGGGTGTCTTATACTAATTAAATGACTCTAATGCTATACATAATGGCTGGTGAAAAAAAATCCTTTCCCTCCTCTCTAAAATGTAAAGTAATCACCTCTCTGGGGGTAATGCTCTTCTTCAACTCATGGATCTACTTGGATTGATGCCAGAACTTATGACCTCAGACTTATTAGGATTATGAGGTACATGAAAAATAGTTTTCTGGCCATTGAATAAGCTTTTTCTCCAATCAATCCAGGAAAACTCCTTTATACTACTACATAAAGAGAAAACATATTAATACCCTACTGTTATATGCTCTTTCCTTTCTGTGATTACATTTGGTAGCAGGGAGAATCAATTGGACAGATGCCAATTATCTCCCCTCCCATACACATGTACACATAGCTATATGTGTGAATATGTATCTATACATCTCCATTGATTAATTGATTGATAGATATACCAGAAGTTATTTTTCCATTCCTCACTAGATGGTCAGCCAAGTCATCATTATCAGGATATTCTTCCAGTACTTATTTAAAACCAAGTTTATTTCCTTTCCTCCAAAATATTTATGCACAAAATCTGACCCTCCCTCCCTTTTCACTTTTAAGTTACTAGTTACTATGTTTCATAATTATGTATCAGAAAAATATTTCACATTTATTTTTTCTCTCCTCTTTTCTCATTGCTGTCACTATAGCAGTACTCCTCACTCCGGCTCCTCACTGGATTTCGATAGTAGTCTCTTAATAGGTGTTTGTATTTTCTCCTCCCCATAATCTATCGTTTATAATAGTCAGATTTGTTCTCCTTATGCATAGGTCTATTCCTGTAATTCTTCCCTGAAAAATCCTTCATTGACTCTTATTCTGATTTGACTACAGAGTACAGAAGTGGGAGAGATGGCTGCAAATGGCTAAAAAGTAGATTTAGGGTTGAAATTAGGAAAAAAATTTTAACACAGAATTATTTAGAGAATAAAGTTCCTTTGGAGGTAATGGGTTCCTTCACATTATAGATCTTTAAACAAAGGCTGGATGACCATTGTCAGGTGTATTGTAAAGGGCAAATTTCTTTCAGGAGGGAACAAGGGAGAAAGGAATAAGCATTTATTTAGGACCTACTTTTTGCCAGGTACTATACAAATATATTACTTCATTTGATTCTTACAACAGCTCTGCAATGTAAGACCCATCATTATCCACATTTTAAAGTTGAGGAAGCCTATAACAGAGGGAAAACAGAGGTTAAGCAACTTGTCCAGGGTCATATGGCTAGTAAATGTCCAAAGAGAGTTTTGAACTTAGGTCTTCCTGTCTCCAGGCCTGGCACTCTATGCACTGTGCCAGTTGGCACATATGGGTAGCTTCCTTTATGGTTTAGGTACCTGATGAAATAGATAACCTCAGTCTTTCCTTCCATTTCTGATATTCTATTATTCTTTTATTTCCTTTTTAAGTACTAAACCAAGTTCTAACTCCTTGGTTTTATGTTTTACTCCTAGGAAAAATAAACAAACAAATAATGTATCTTTTTAGACCTACTTGTTTTAAACATACTCCTCTTCCTGCCTGGCATCTCCTTCTTTTCCGAAATCTTTTAGGAAACTTCCATGATAGAAACTTCTATCTTCCGTACAACCTTGCTGATTGCTCCTTTCCTATTTGTGATATCAAATGTTCAAAGAAAATAAGAAAATCTCAATCAGTCCCTTTTCATCCCTACAAAAGAGCTAGTGTTCTTCAGCCTCCCTGAGCTGCCCCAACAGTTGAAGCAATGATAAACATTATGATAGTTTGGTATGACATGCAATTGGTCTAAAGGATGTCTTCTCATAAGACCATCATGGGCCATTTTCCTTGGCACCATGACCTGAAGATCCTTTTGCCTGAAGTTCTGTCAACATACTTGACTGCATCCTCTGATTATCCTTTTCATTTTATTTTTTTTAATTATTAGCTCTTGCCTTAAGTTGGGTGGGATGGGGTGTTCCACTAGTTTTGGAGATTTGACTCATGCCATAGTTGTGGGGCAGGTTACACCTTAGTATTCTTCCCTAGTACTTTTCCTTTAGGGCTGCCTTCTCCACCATGCTCCCAGCATTGGCTGTCCTCCAGTATTGGGCTTCCTGAAATACATTCAATAAAAGTGCCCATTTATTTCAGCATTATATGGTTAATCTAATCCATCTGTGAATTCCACTAAAGATTCAGAAATGAATCAGCTGATTTAGGGTCCAATGGAGACTTTTACAAGGTAGCCTTTGCCTTCCACTTTTTTTTGGCCATCCAAGTGTAGCATTTTTCCTTCATGTTTCTTTTCCTTTTTGATCTTCTCATTATCATTCCCCATCTATCTCCATTTCTATCTAGAAGGCCTTTTTTGTCATATTACCCCTAAAGAGAGTTTTCATGACTACTAAAACCTGGACTTCAAAGTCTAACATGACCTGTTGCCACCAATACTTTCAGCTGATGAAAGGTCAGCTACTCTCTCCCCACCCCAACACCCCCTTATCTTATACTATTCTATTCCCTGGACTCTGTGGTCCACTTAAATTGGATTAATACACACTATGTACTTTCTCACCATTGTGCCTTTGCACAAGCTGCTCCCTATGCTTGGAATGTCCACCATACTACTCAGAATTTCTCCTCAAAAACTAACTCTAATGTCACCTTCTCTAGGAAGCAGTACCTTATATGTAGCAGGTTCAGAGAACCTCACATTTGTAAGTGAGGGCAGCATTAGTGGTATCCTCTATTCCTCTGCTAAACATTCTTATTTCCTTCAATCTTACCTTGGAATGATCTCCCTTTCACTCACCACCTGGAACAAACTTTTCTTGATCTGCTCAAATTTGTCTACATTTTCCCTAAAATGTGGTGTTTTACTTTAATTAGAGACTACAAATGGGGTATGTACAGAAAAGAAAAGAGCAAGACAATCCACTTCCTTGGTTGTAGCTGCTATCCTCTATTAATGTAAGGCAGATCACTTTATTTTTTAATAATAATAATAATAATAACAATTAGTATTTAGATAGTACTTTAATGTTTGCAATTCATGTCATTTCATCCTTATGATAACCCTAATATCCTTCCCATTTTATAGATGAAGAAACAGAGGCTGAGAAATGTTAAATGTGCTTTACTAAGTGTCACATAGCTAGTAAGCATCTCAGAGTATGGTTTCATTTTAACTTAGGTCAAAAAAGTCCAATATTCTAGCCTCATCTAGTTGTTCAGTTTTTTGGCTATTGATTCAACTTGCAATTATACTCTGCTATAACTCTCATGTCAACTTCATACAAAATGTTCTTTAGCCAGTGTCTCTCCTATCCTTAATTTCTGCAGTTGATTTTTCAAATCCCAGTGTAAGACTTGTAACCTTTCACATAGTAGATTCCTTCTATACTTATCATTTTTTGGTTAGTATCATTCACATTAAAACTTGTCATTTGGGGGGATCATAACATTTTCATCTAATGATTTAGCTACCTGTCACAACTCTGTGCCATTTAAAAATATAATAATCAAATTATACACATGTATCTCTCTCTTTATATATATACATATATTTGTATACATATATATATATGCATCCCTCCTCATCGAATTTTAGTGAGATTGAATTTACCGACTTGTATGAACACCTCTATAAGTCAAAGTGGGTTGTTACCTTTTCTTCTTGATCATTCCCAACCATAACACTTTCTCTTTCTCTAATGTACTTGGCATACTTTTTTGTATTAGTTATTTGTGCATCTGTCATTCCCTTGCTCAGCTATAAACTCCATGAGGGCAAGGATCATCTCTTATTTGAATTTTGTGTCCCAGTCCTAATAAAAATGATTTTAAGCAAAAAGCATTTAGTAAATGTTGAATTGATTTGAATTATTTTTTCCTACCTTTCCTGACTCTTTATATGCCTAGTTGGTAAGTTAGGGAGGTTCACGTGAAGACTTCCTCTGGCAGGATGGACTCATGAGAACAATTTGTTCCTCAAGGCCATGAAGGTGGCTGAAGCAGGCACTATGGAGTCCCAAGAGCTTAGTCAGGCATTGAAGATGCCATGGTCATCTATTACATCCTGGCTATCATCAGTCCTTCTGACATTTGTCTTGCCAGTAGACTTCTGTGACTGGAAGAGGAAGTCAGACTGATAACTGTGCAACTCTGCCTCCCTTAAATCCAGTTCATGCACAAGTTGAGACCTCAACCTTTGATGTCATTGGGTCCTCTTTGGAAATGAAGGACCAACAATATGCCTAGAAGAATACCTTATTACAAACTTCTATGTCTGTCTTTAATTATTTTCATTAACATCTTTGGCAAAAATAGCATTATAATTGATTCCTAAATAAATTAGGAAAAAACCTTTTACTTTGTCCAAGACAATTTCTGTACAACATGAACTATCTGGAGACTTCAACATGACACGTTTTATTTGGTTGTCTCACTAGCCTCTGGAAAGAGATAGCAGGTATTTTCAGCAGCATTCTCTTCAGCAAAGTTCTATGCGAAATCCAGAACCAATGGAGAGGGACAAGAAATTAAACCAGAAGAAATAAAGAATTTGCAGCAAATTGGAAAGATAGTTCATAGGTTCTCCTGGAAAAATGAATCTTGAGATCTATTTATCATCTGTTTTTTTTTATTGGCCTCCCACAAATGAATACATTTGTTGGCAAAATTGATTCCATTATATCTTTGGGAGCAAGAAACCCCCAAATCGTTTAATGATATATTTGAATATCTTAATTTGTAGTACTTGTTCACAGATACCACTACAAAGATGGACTCAACATATCTATAAACATCTATAATAGAGGATAAAACACATTGCCTTAACTAAGGAAAAGTATTTAGAGTTCTGCTGCTGGGTAGTTAACTTGGAGAGAGGAGGAAACACGTGCAGTCTTTCAGCAGAAAAAAACAATAGAGCTTAGCACCTTGTTAGGTACATGAATAAGTTGAAATAAAAAACAATGCTGCCTCGGAGCACTCTTTAAGGCCATACCTTAGGCCAGTGATGGGCAAACTTTTTAAAGAGGGGGCCAAAGGAAAGGAAATGCTCATCTGTCAGTCTGTTTCTAAGGTAATTATCTTGAAGTTTCGTTGTGTTGTATCCTACTCATTGTATCCATCAGATTAGGAATAATGTCGCACAGCTCAATAGAACATTTCAGGGGGCTGCATCTGGCCCACAGGCCATATTTTGCCCATCACTGTCCTAGGCGATGTCTACCCTCTCCATGTCCTTTTTCCTCAGCAATAGATTCCTTAGACTCAGGTCCCAAAGGGGTCGATGACTCAGTTTCCTGATGTACAATAATGACTAGTTATAATTTAGAAAAAATGCATTGAAATAAAAAAATTGCTAGATTTCTTTTTTTTTTAAACCCTTACCTTCCGTCTTGGAGTCAGTACTGTGTATTGGCTCCAGGGCAGAAGAGTGGTAAGGGCTAGGCAATGGGGGTTAAGTGACTTGCCCAGAGTCACACAGCTGGGAAGTGGCTGAGGCCAGATTTGAACCTAGGACCTCCCGTCTCTAGGCTTGGCTCTCAATCCACTGAGCTACCCAGCTGCCCCCAAATTGCTAGATTTCTGAAAACCAAGTCAACATAAATCTTTTATTTGCAGTGATTTAAATGGATGAGCACTGGGAGAAACTAAATATGGTTTGAGATTTTAAAAATGAAAAGAAAAGTTTATTGGTTGTTCAGAAGTTAGAGTATGAAAATTTTATTCAAAAATGAGTTAGAGACTGATATACTATGGTAAAATTGAATGCAGTGGACTTCTGTACCAGCAGAAAGCAATGACACAGGACAATTCTGAGGGATTTATGGTAAAGAATGCTACCCACATTCAGAGGAAGGACTGCAGGAGAGGAAACATATAAGAAAAACAACTGCTTGAACGCATGGGCTGAAGAGGACATGATTGAGGGTGTGGACTCGAAACTACCACACCAATGCAACTATCAACAATTTGGAAATAGGTCTTGATCAAGGACACATGACAAAACCAGTGGAAGTGTGCATTGGCCATGGGGGGGGGAGTGTGGGGGGTTAAGGGAAAGTAGGAACATGAATCATGTAACCATGTTAAAAATGAATATTAATAAATGTTTAAATTTTAAAAAATGAGTTAGAAAGTGCTAGAAATAGTGGCTAGAGAGCCAGGTATGAAAATGGGAGGTCCTAGGTTCAAATATGGCCTCAGATACATCATAGTTATGTGACCCTGGGCAAGTCACTTAACCTGAATTGCCTAACCCTTACAACATTTTTGCCTTAGAGCCAATACTAATGGGTCATCAATATTGGTAATACTAATTGATTCTAAGACAGAAGGCAAATGCTTTTTTAAAAAGAAAATGCTAGAAATATCAAAAAGAAAGAAAAATAATACCTTCTCAATAAAATTCACTATATCTCAATAAACCTGAAGTTGTCAATTGCCAAGGAGTCATTCTGGAAGCAGCTTTGTGTGTGTGTGTATGTGTGTGTGCAAAATTTTGACTGTTGCATAGGTCAAAAAAATGAAAAAAAAACTTAGAAGACAGGAAAAAAGATAAAATAATGCTATATTAAGTTAAAAGTTTTAATTTGACTTTAACAAAAGTAATAGCAAGTAGCATTCATGTAGCACTGTGTTTATGCAAGGTGAATAATTGAAAAAAATTAAGTGGGCATTGAGTGAAAAATGGGAATGGACATCATCCTTCATTTTCTCCTCCTTTACTTTATGGTCTGATGGAGAAGAGACGCTTCTTGCCAAGACCAACCCCTCTATATATACCTCTGATAATGTCATATGATGTAACTTACTGACTCCTCAGCCTGACTATCTATCCTGCTGCCTATCCTTAGAAGTATCAAGATTTTCAATCTAGCTTACATTTGTGCTTTCTTTTTCATGTGTTACCTCTTCTGAATAGAATCTAAGTTCCTTCAGAAGAGGAACTGACTATTTTTTCCATTTGTTTTCCCAGCATGTAGGACAATGGTTGACAAATAATAAGCATTTCATAAATACTTTAATATTCATTCATTCATTCTGTTGATTTTATCTGCTCCCATCATCTCCAACAGATTATAATCATCCATTTTCTTTCTAATCTTTAATGTCTTCCTCTCAAACATGCCCAAGTTTGCCTTATTCTGAAGAAAGTCTTCAATAAACCCTACTATTCACCCAAGCTTTTCATATATCTGGCATAAAGTAGGAGCTAAATAAATGTTTGTTGGTTGATTGATTGACTTATTATCAACATTTCTTGGAGAAATTAACCAAAGAAAGTAGCCAGAACAAAGATGCCTAAAGAACTCTGAAACTCCTTACCAAATAGTGAGACAAAGCATTAGGTGATTATTGTGATGTATAGTGCAAGTATAGTCTGGAGGATGAGAGAATATTGCAAATGATATCATCTCTTAAAACATCCAAAGCAATGGAAGGATAAATGAGTTTGTAGAAAGTTTGGTGAGAGATTGACCATTTTTGTGACCTTGGACAAGCCATTTAGCACCTCTAGGTCTTAATTTCCTCATCTATAAAGTGAAGGAGTTGCACTAGATGGTCTCTAAGTTCCCTTCCAGGTATAAATATATGATGATTTGATACTAGGACCCAGATAAATCAGATTATCTCATGAGTGGCAATAAATGAAACTAGAACTTAAATAGAAATGAAATGGAGCATAGTTGATCTATTCTTATCATTGATGACAGCAGAACCATCACATTTGTATGTAAACATCTCATTATTTGGCATTCTGTATAAGCAATTGGAAATTGTACTCAGAAAAATGAGGTCAGGAAAAATGAGTGAAGTCACCCAAATATATACATGCAAATGCGTTCATTTGCTAGAAGTAATATCAAACGCTAGAAGTAATATATATTTTTAATGCTCAGTTTTCATTTTAAAGTTGTCTCATAGAAGGCTAGGTTCCAAAGTAATATGAAACATCTTATAGAGCATTAATGCTAGAATCTTCAAACCCAATATTTTATCTCCTGACTCCATGTATTTATATGTCATCTACTGAAATTTATCTGCCTGAAATATACTCCTTCCTTATTCCTACCTCTCTGAATCCTTATTTTCTTTCAAAGCTAAGTTCAGATGCCATCTTCAGTGAAGGCTTCTTTGATTCCCCTAGTTGTTAGTGTTATCTCCCTTTTCCAATTACCTTATTACATATATATATATATATAAATATATGTATACATGTTGAATCCATAACTAGAATGCAAAATCCTTGAAGACAGAAACTGAATCATTTTACTTTGTATCTCTTGTCTCAGCCACATTTCCTTGCAAATATTAGACCTTAATCAGAAATTGTTAAATAAAATTGAATATTTCTTTAAAAGGAAACTGAGAAGACATGAACAACTTTTGCCCCATTGACCCACTTTCTCATTTCAACGAACTATGATAAAAATATCAGAAAGGATCAGATTGCACCAGGATTTTCAACAACAAGCTACATCTTTATAGAATACTAGATTATAGTTTATAATTCGTCGATTTATTTCTTTCCAAACTTGATTCAGTAGAACAAAATATAGTCTTTTAAAAAAATTACCTTCTGTCTTAGAATCGATATTAAGCATCATTTCTAACGTAGAAGAGTTGGCAAGAGCCAGGCATTTGAGGTTAAGTGATTTGCCCAGGGTTACAAAGCTTTTATGTATCTGGGGTGAAATTTGAACTCAAGTCTTCCCAATTCCAGAACTGACTCTCTATTCACTGAACCACTTAGCTGCCCCAGCAAAATGAAGTCTTAAAAAGTCTCTCCTTCAACAAGATGTCTCAGAATTAAATGTTGCCAGAGAGATTACTTGCTATATATAATCAAAGAATTTTGTTCAACAACGCTGTCAATATTACCTATCAGTCCTTCAAGATTTATCTCAAATGTATTGTGCAGGAAGTATTTCCTGGCTTCTCCCACTCTGTAGCCAGCCACTCATATTCCCTTCTAAGGTTATCTTATTTCTACTATCTTGTATTTACCCTTTTATTTATGTGTTGGTTGTCACTCATCCTGTTCTCCATTTTGCTTCTCAGAAATTCATGTTACAAATGTAAGCTCCTTACCATTTCTTGGAGAAATTTTACCTTCCTTTGAATCCCAAACACTTAGCACAATGACAAACCCTTAGAGAGGTCTTAATAAATGCGCAACAACTGATAGCATATTAAGTAAGGTACAAAATAGATAGACATATACTTATTAAAGATACTCTCTATTGTCATTGAGGGTATTTTATGCAAAGTGAAACTGGCATAGGAATGTTTGGTAAAATTTGAGTTTCTTTAGATATTCTTGTTTTTCAAAGAACATTGTGTTGATTGCACCAATTAGAATGCTATAGGACCTCACCTACTTTTATTTTAAAACATTTTTGATTAATTAATTAATTTGTTTATTTCATTAAGATTCCCAGTTATCGCCTTCTATCCTTCCCCTTTCCACACTAGAAAAGGCATCATTTAACAAAAAGACATATGTATATATAAAACTATGTTTTGCTTATTTCTATTTATCAGTTCCTTATCTCTTTAACACTAGTATTCTGTCAATGGCACGATATGGTTGTGAATTATGGAATGTCACAATCCCTGAAAAATAAAAATTATAGAGGACCAAAAAGACAATGGAAAAATGCATGGTGGAAAGTTGCAGAAGTTGACTGTAACACTTTACTAATAATGGTAAGTATGCAAGAAGTGGTATGAAATGAGTAGGTATTTGTAGGATTAGGAAAGGAGGTAGGTCCATGACCTAGTGATGATGAAGGATAATAAATAGGAAGCTCTAGTGTTGAACTACTATCCAAGAAATATCAAAGACCTAGAGGAAAATCTAGAAGGCATTAGGTAGATTCTCTAGAGATGATTTAGGTTAAGATATGGACAAAAATTGCATAGCATGAGAAGATACAAATGGATTGCCATCTGTACCAAGGAAGAGGATATCCATGCTGATGCAATAGTTGAATTGCCAAATTGTCAAAGTATAGATGGGACAGAAATGGAGTTTTTCAGATCTAGAGAACTAAAAACCTTTCTACATTACAAAATAGTAATGTAAAAAATTTCTGTAGTGAGATTTCTGTTAGTGGTCACATTCATCAAGGAACATTGCTAATGTTGATGGTGAGATGGAGGTAGATTTCACTAAAGATATTTGGACTTTATTGCTCCACTAGTCAAGTGGAAAACTAAGAGATCTGGAGTAAGAGAGGCCATAGATAACTCTCACTTAATATATTTCTAGAGGAGCTCATTATCTTTCTCACAATCTTTTTAATACATATGTGTATTGTCTATAGTTACAGGATAATAGGTTAGCCTTAACATCACACCCAGAAGTTCTGGTTCTCCTAACTCTATTTTTTTCAATGAGGATTCTGGCACAGTGGACAGAGAACCAATCTTAGAATCAGTAAAATCTGGGTTTGAGTCCTACCTTCAACTCATAATGACTACAGGACCTTGGGTAAATCACATAACCTCTTGTTGCTTCTTGGCAAGTTTGTAAAACTAGGTTTTAGATACTTAGATTTTAGGGTAGCAGTTGTAAATGTACATTAATAGAGGGAATTCTCTCCACAGAAGTTCCTTATACTAATCTAATCATAGATTTGGTCCAAAAAACAATGCTTATTCATAGAGTAAGACTGAAAGTAAGGCTATTGACCTCATCAAGTCTATTGGTATCAGCTGCTGCATTCTTTTTCCCAAAGATCAATGACCCTCCCACCCCAATTGTGGTAATAATTTCTTGGTGATTGATGAGTCAGCTTCCAATTTCTTTATATATCTTCTAGTCTTTTCATGTGGGATTGCCAACTTTTAGAGACTCTGTTCAGTGACTTTGCCATTTGACCTGTACTGTCAGATTTTATGGATTTAATTTGTTTTATCATTTGTTTACCTTTTGGGGAAAGTGGGCCATTAACATTTTTAACATTGTAGTACTTGTGTTTGCAAATTTCTTTCTGTATGGCTTATTTTTAAAGGTATTCTTTGTGTCTATATTATCCATAATAAAATCTTTGATATGGTGACAGAAACTAACAAGGAAAAATTGGAACAAAGCCCACACTAAAGTGGTGGCAGCCTTCGCTTTAGGTTAATCAGCAATCTTAGACTAGCTCTTTATGCTGGGATCTGAAGCTACCCAACAGACTCCAAATGGAGCCACAAAGCCTTTCTTGGTTTAGAATGGAGATCAACGATGATACTAAATTATGTATTTGTTTATTAGGTCCACAATGTGCTATTGAGGTGCAGCTTTTGTGTTATAAATAAAGAACTATTACACTATCTCATCAAGGTAGCACATTTTGTGAAGTAGGCAGGAGAGATTCCAATTGACAACCAATATTTTGACTGAATGTGAAATGCTAACTCTTATGCCATTGAGTTTTTGGATGTTTAGACTTAAGTACATTTAGGATCTGTGATTTGACCAGTGTAGGTATTCCCTCCATCCCCACATCAGTGAAAATCATTCCTCTTTAAGGCCTTGACAAATGCTAATCATGAAGAGTTATGGCCAAAGTTCTGTTGACTATGCCCTTCAAATCTAACTAGATTAATCCCTGGATAAGAAATACTTAAAGCCTTTCTGATTATAATAGCAACAACTAGGGTTATACTGGAGCCAGTTCCAACTGACTCTACAGAGCACTGTGAGAATTATACCTTGACAATTGGTAAAACCTACAAATCAGAGATCGATGATTTCTTATGTTTTTAATTATCTGGACTTCAGAAAGTGGAGAATATATTTATAATACAAATTCAACTTAAAAATTCATCCATGGTTAATTTTTCCCCCAGAGACCTGGTTGTTAGATATTTGCTTGCCTATCCCCTGGCAACAATTCATTTGTATATAGAACCTTGAGATTTACAAAGCTTTCTTTATAACAATCTTGTGAGTTAGGATGCACAAGGATTATCACTGCCCTTTTGCAGATGAGTAAATGAAACTTATGAGAGTTTAAATAAACTTTCTTTTATTTAATAATTGGCTGAGACTATATTAGAACCCAAGTCCCTTATTCTTTCTACTCTGACGTGCTACTTTTCCATATCTTTCTAGTTGGACAGGATCTACAAGAGTTTATGATCACTTTCTAGAAGCCATATGCATCTAATTACTCTGTTGAATCATCAGGATAGAACGAAGGCAAGAACAGTGTCACTTTTGTCTTTTTGTGCCCCATCCCTACCTCAATGCCTTACACATAGTAGGTGCTTAATAAATATTTACTAAATGTAATAGAATAAGACATTACTGAAAATGTTTCAACACTATCAATTCAATTCAGCCAACATTTATTAAACACTGCATACAAAGCACAGTACAAGATGCAAATCTAAGGAAATTTCTAACTTTAGACAATACAATGACTTTTTCATCATAGGACTTATCATTGTGTAGAGGGTTATGACAAGTAAACTTCATTACATCTATAGATTCATGATATCACTACTGGTATGATTCTTCCTCCATTCTTACAGATTGTGATCCTTCCATACCTTCTTATTATTTTCAGTTCTTGTCCATGTTTTTCTATAATGCTCCATAGAGACTCTATCCAACAAGCTGGAGACTTTCCAGTGGCTCTGATAATATTTTGAGTGATTACCTTTTATTCTCATCACATGGCCTTCTCATCTCTTTTTCTAATATATGTATTTGATGTCTTTTAAATCACTTCTCATCCACTTCATGTTTGGTAATATGTTGCACCTATCATGAATCTTTCTTTTGCCCCATAGGTCACCTGAAATTTTGATTCTTCAGAAACATGGTGTTTCATGATTTGCAATTATGTGGAATGAATGAGAGAATATTTGGATTTCTAAAAGATTGGTTTTATGATAGATAGTAGTCTGAGGTCATTTAAACTTCATATAGTTTCCTTAGTAGAGTCCATCCTGACCTCCTTTCTCTATTCCATTTAGGACTCAATTTGTTATTCATTTAAACTACCAGTTACTCTTTCTTTGTGGGACAAGCAGGTTCTTAGGTTTGTTCCCCACTAGGCATGGCTGTATTCAGTCTCCAGAATGGATTCTGGGCACTGGACCTTTATCAGTTCTCTCAAAAATTACAGCCTAGTTCATTCGGTTTTAGAACTCTGTCTAAGTCAGGCACACAACAAAGACAAAGATACAAAGGAGACAACATGGATGAGGAGACTAAAACATTGGTGCGGGTTCTCTTTCCCCACTGGGAGGCTTGCAATTTTCCTCCTTACTTGGAATCAGCCTAGCAGGAGAGATTATTAATGCTTGTAGAATGCTTATTCACCTCTGGCTCAGGAGCCAACAAAAAATCTATTTCAAGGGGGCAATTAGATGTCTCAGTAGATTGAGAGCCAGGCCTAGAGAAAGAAGATCCTGGGTTCAAATCTGCTCTCAGAAACTTCCTAGATTGTGTGATCCTGGGCAAGTCACTTAATTTGCATTACCTAGCTCTTACCACTCTTCTATCTTGAAACCATTACACAGTATTGATTCTAAAATGAAAGGAAAGATTAAAAAATATCTCTTTCTTTACCATGTAGCTAGTGGATCAGAAAATGGAGAACACTCACATATGCTCTAACTAAAGAGCAGGCCCTTTTATTCCATAAAATAATATTTTATTATTAGTTGATATACTATTAGGCATTTCCAGAAGCAGGCTCTCTTGAATGAGCTTGCTCCTAGATCTGAGCCCTTATTGGCCAGTCCTCATTATGCTATAGAAAGAACCTCCAGGATATAAAGAATAGAAATAGTAAGGGTGGACTTTAAGGAAAGTTTTTCCTTAAAATCATCGGGAAAATATTTAAGACTAAATAGAATTTTTTTACAGTGCCAAGATAAATTTACAGATTTTATCTGTAAAACTATATAAGAGAGGCATTTTTTTTGGTAAGGCAGAAAAGGAAACATGATTGGGAATCAGTGATGTTACCTTTCAAATATATCTGTTAAAGAGAAATGTAATCCTTATGAAATTGTTATTGAGATTTGTATTATTTAGTTAATTTTTAGTTTTAGTTTTAGTATTTTTTTAGTTTTATTATTATAAGAGGAAAAGTTAGGTATTTGTGTTTAAAGTGTAAGAATTTGCAGAGTTAGGGTTTTCTCTAAATATTATCCAAAATATATGTGAATGAACATATTAAGATATATTTATACATATATGTGCATATATATCCAGATATATTAATTCACATATATATGTATATACACATATACATATGCATATATACACAGATATATAAATTTTCTAGCAGTTTTAGAATTCCTTTGCATATAGAGATTTTTATAGGATAACATTCCTTCCTTGTGCTACTCATTACTTGCTGATTTTTCATCATGCATTTTGCTATATATCCGTGACTATTATTATTGCTTATCTTTATATCACTATGGAGAGAAGTATTATATTTTCCTTTTACTATATTTTCATCTAGTATGAACAACATCACAATTTAAATATTTATTACAGGATTCATTTTGAATAGTCTTTTTCTTCCCCCTATTCCCCCCTACCATGTACCCCATTCACCCCCCTACATTGACTTCTAACTGGAGATCTTATAGAAAAGCACAATGTGAGAAAGTTAAGAAAATGGTATTTGTCTTTATTGGTGCTTTCCTGCTGTTTCCTAGCTGATTTATCTCATTATTTAGTGCCAAAATGTGAGACCTGATAAAATAATAATGCAAAATGCTGTGTTCTTGCTCGGTGTTTATTGTATCAATTTATATTGAAAGTACAATGAAATATTTAAAAAATAATAATGCAAAAATTAATTAGGTCTGATGAGCACTGGGTGTGCAACTTGACAGTCTTTGAAGAACTGTTATTTGTTCTGAGCAGTGTGTGGTGTTGACTTGGAATAAATGAGGACTTGGTTGAAGAGACACCAAAATACCATATTTTATACCCAAATGTTTTGTTTTCAATTAAAAAATTCACAAAAGCAAAAGCAAAGAACTTCTGTAAGCTATGTAAGGGACTGATGGTGTTGGTCATGGAAAAAATCAATTACAAATATTTTTAAGTACCTAAGAACCAGCCTAATGTAGGAATAATATTATACTTTCACCTTTAACACTATAGTTACTCAAGAAACAACTCTACTGGATAGAACAGAAGTAGATATGATTAAGATATTGGGAGGGGGTGATTGGGAAACCCTACAAGTAAATGGAAAGTAACTTTATTTCCTCTTTCCCTATTAAAAAAAGTTTAAGTTGTAAATGTCTTCAAGTTCTGTCCAAGAAGAACTTGTATAAATCACTATGAGCAACTTTATTATGACCAAAAAGGATAACTCAAGTGGGAAAGGGTTTAATCAACAAAATTTATTGACCACCTGCTATTTAAAGACTATATCAGGAACTATGTTCTAAAGAAGTAAAGGATTTAGTCCCCACCCTTTAGAAGTTTTCAGTCCAATTGGGGAAGGGAAAAATATCTCTCTATCTTTAAGAATAACTTGAGAGTGTATTTGTATCTCCTGTGCCTAGAACAGTGCCTCATACTAAGTATATATTGAATTAATGTTTGTTGATTGAGTGATCATATACTCTAAGAAAAACCACTTCTTCACTGATGAGACCCATTTTTGTCATTCCCTCTGTCACTTTGTAGAAATGCACACACTTCACCTGAGCCATTATGGCACAGTAGAAAGATCACTACCTTCAGAGTCAGAGGACCTGAGTTCAAATCCTACCTCTGTGACACTGGGCATGTCATCTCACCAAGGTAGATCTTACTTTATTCATCTGCAAAATAATGAGTCTAGGCAATTAATCTCTTCTGCTCTAAATCTGGAATTATACCCCTGTGGGCTAGTTTTTTAATTTAAAATAATGTGGGAAAGGGAGAAATGATAGAAAATAAATTTCACTGGGGGAAAGGAGAAGACTGAACTATATAAAACAACTAAATAAAGGAAACAGGCAAATAAAAATAACATGACATAGTTCTAAATAAAAGATCATAAATCTAAAGCTAAAAGGGAACATATATGTCATCTAGTCAGCTAGCTAACAGGTATTTTATTCATTACCTACTATGTGCCAAGCATTGCATTAAGCACAGAGAAGTAAATGAAAGACACAGCAAAAAAAAAAAAAAAACCAACAACTGTTCTCAATCTCAAGGAATTCACAATTTTAACAAGATTGATATCATGCAAGCTACTTACACCTAAGATATGTATGAGATATATACTGTGCAAATGGAAAATTGTTGTTATTCATCCTTTGATTTCCAAGAGGACCAATGACATCACAAAATGATGTTTTGACTTGTGCATGAATTTGATTTAAGTGAGCAAGTGTTGCACAAAATTGCCAGATTCACACTCTCTTTCAGGGTCATTGAAGTTCAGTGGTAAGAAAAAAGTCAAGACAGTTGGCAATGGCCCAGGAGCAGTGGATGACCTTGGTGTCTTCAATGTCTAACCAACTTCCAAGCACTGCACCATGCCTGCTTCAAGAAGTCTTCATGGCCATTGGAACAAATTATTTTCAATTGCCCATTCCACCAGGGGAGGTCTTCACATGCTTGGGAAAGACAACTTTTAATTTGCAAATGGGTTTAAGGACTGTCAGTTACTCTCCAACCTGGTTTAGCCCATCTGCTGAAATGGTTTTACCACGGTATGACAGCTTCTTATAGTCACAGGTGAGAAATGGGTGAAAGGCGGACACTGAAGATGGGTAAATAGTCATGAAAAGGGTTTGTCAAGCACTCACCCCAGAGGTGTTAGCCCTTCCCAAATACCCCCATCCACCTTCAATAGAAGATAACCTCAGGGAGAAGACAGCACAAGCTGATGAGCTCTGGAGAGGGATGGGCTATATATACAGATCTTGGAATCACCTGTGTAGAAATGGTCATTTTAAATCCATAGGAAACGAAGAAATTCCAAATGAGTTAGAATAGAAGGAGGAGAGAAGAGGGCATAGGAAAGACAATGAGGAGACATCCATGGTTAGCTGGCATGCCTCAGCTTAGGATTCCTTAAAGAAGAAGGAGCAGCCAGACAAGTAGGAGGAGAACCAGAAGAAAATACACATCATGAAAATACAGAGAAGAAAGGGTAAATAGCAATGCCAATGCTGCAAAGAGATGAAATAAAGAGGACTAAGAAAAGGTCATTCGATTTGACAATTAAGTCATTATTAACGTGGAAAAGCTCAATTTCAGTCAAATAATGAGGTCAGGAACCAGATTGCTGAGTCATTAGAATCAAGTGAAAGAAGAAAAAATAGAAGTGCTTAGTTTAGATAGTTATTTTAACAAAGTTCAGGTGGGAGAGGAGATATATAGAGTACCAATTGATAGGAATGGGATCAAGTACCTTTTTTAAAAATGGAAGATATGGGCATGTTTGTAGGCAGCAAGGAAGAAGACAACAGATAAGGAAAGACTGAAGATGAGAGAGAGAATAGGGATGATAGAAGGAGTAATACACTGAAGAGGATGGGAGGGGATGGGATCAATGGTGCTTATTTAAGATTTGGTTTTGGCAAGGTGAAGGGCTGCTTCTTCATTTGAGACGAGGCTAGAAGAGTTAGTGGGAGAAGATAGCTAAAAATAACTGAAAAAAAAATGATCCATATGAGGTAGAAGGGAGGAGTTCTTTGGTGAAAGGATTCAATGTTTTCCCAAAGTATGAGGTAAAGTCTTCAGCTAAGAAGATGAAGGAGCATGTTTAGGGAATGGAGGCTTGAAGAGAGATGAGAATATTTGCAAAAGCCATTTTGATGAGAGGGATAGGGAATGACTAGGTAGGTGTAAAAAGATTAACTTGCTACAATGAGAGCCCAACTGAAATTAACTGAGTAGTTGAGATTAACAAAGTAATAAGAATTTGGAGTGGATCCAGTCAACATAATTTTGTGATTTCTTCCACTTCTACTCAATCCTCTCATTTTATAGAGGAGGAAATGAGTTTTAGAAAGAGTAAGTAATACAGTTAAGTTGCAGAACAGCAATTCAAACTCTGGGCCAAATATAATATTCTTTTCACCATACTACATGCATAGACTCCCTGGAATTTTCTCTCAGTGGTTTCTTCAGCTTTTGAAGGATGAATTTTTTTTAAACCCTTTAAATTCGGTGTATTGTCTCATAGGTGGAAGAGTGGTAAGGGTGGGCAATGGAGGTCAAGTGACTTGCCCAAGGTCACACAGCTGGGAAGTGTCTAAGGCCAGATTTGAACCTAGGACCTCCTGTCTCTAGGCCTGACTCTCACTCCACTGAGCTACCCAGCTGCCCCCTGAAGGATGAATTTTAATAAATGGCTTCTAATTTTAAAGGAAGATAAAGTTCAATATTGTGGGATTTTAGAGGTAAACTTCATATTAATACAGTATCATTCATACCCTGCAACTTATAAAGGAGAGTATAATACTTGTGTGGTGAATATAAATGATAACTTGAAATGACTTATGAATAAACAACATATTTCTGGGCATTTTGGTAGGGAACCCAAGTCCTATGTTTGGAGTTAAATTGATTTCAGCAACAAATAGGAATTTCTATAACAAATGCAAAAAGTTGTATTAGGTGCTGGGAATGTAAAAATGAAAAAGTAATGTGATATTTGCCTTTATATTATAATGGGGAAGATATGATGTCTGTAAAGATGAATATTAACAATAGCATGTGAAAAGGGGCAAAGGTGAGATTTAGGCAAAATGCTCCAGGAAAACTGTAGGAGAGAGAGTTGTTGGAACTAGAACAGCATTTACAAAGAAGGGCTCTATTTTTTTTTGTCCATAAGGTTTTTATATTTGTTTTTATCTTTTTAAAAATTTTTGACTGTTAAATAGAATATTCTCCTATTGTGAGAGTATACTCTCTAAAAGCCAGAGAGACAAATGGTGCTCTATAAGAGCTGAGATGGGAAAATTGTGAAGCCTAGATAAAAGCCCCTGCTTCAGACTCCCCAAGACCATCTCTTATGTATGTTGCTTTAAAGAACTTCAATATAAATAGTCACATGCTATTACCCATGCCTTATTATCCCTATCATCATTTAACCAATGCTTTCACCACCCCTGCATCAGCCTCTCTACCTCTCACCTCTCCTCACTGATTCAGCCCACACAGTAGGCATGATCTTCCTCAAGCATTATTTTGATCATGCTCCTTTCCATGAAAGGTTTTTGAACTGACTTTCGGTTACTTAAAATGAAAACTCCTGATCATGGCTAGTAAGATGGGCTCTCAAAGCTCCTTATTTAACTGCCTGTAGCATCTTAGGTGAGCTCTCGACTTGAATCAGACGAGCCTGCTTGTTATTGCCTGACATGCTGTGTCTCTTCTAGTTGTGTATGTCTTAGCAACAGGCAATCAAATAACTAGATCTTCCAATGAATACTATTGAACAGTTGTTGGACTATTGTGCAACTAGTTTGGAAAGCATTTCAATGACCAATATTGGAGCCAGAGAAGAGATCAGGAAGTATATTTTCCTCCTTTCAGTAGAAATGGAGGACTATGGGGATGAGAGGTTGCATATTTTGTCATATGTTCTTTACTCATCCCCCAATGGAATCTTTCTAAAGCATAGGTCTGGGCATGTCACCTCCCTATTCAGTAATCATCTCCAGTGGCTCCCTACTGCTTTTAGAAGCAAGTATTGACTTATCTGTTCCACTTTTAAAGCCCTTTACCATTTGGCCCTTTTCCATCATTCCAGTCTTACATTTTACTCCCCTCCATCTACTCTATAATCAAGAATCACTGACCTCCATTGGCACTGGCTTCCTTGTAATTTCTCAAATCTGTTATTCCATCTCCATTATCACTGACTGATCCCCATACCTGGAATTCTCTTCCTCCTCAGCGCTGCCTTCTGGATTCCTTGCTGTCTTTCTAGTCTCAGATAAAATAATATCTTCTGCAAGATCTATTCTTCACCCCCATCAATAGTGCCTTCCTTCTGAGATTACTCCAAATTACCCTGAATATATCATGTATGTACATGACTATTTTCACATCATCTCCCCCATTAGAATATATGCCCTTTGAAGGCAGAGATGATTAATTTTTGCTTTTCTTGGTATTGCATTGAGCACAAGGTCTGGCATATAATGAACGCTTAATAAGTGTGTTTAAATTTATGACTTCAACAAAAATTAGGGAACTTTAAGGGAATATCAAAACTAAATCATTTCACAGTAGATAGAGCACTGGGGACTGGAGTCAGAAAGACCAGTGCTCAAATCTGACTTCAGACCCTAGCTGTGTGACCCTGTGTGAGTCACTTAGCCCTTAACTGCATAAAACTAGAGAAGGAAATGACAAACCACTTTAGTATATTTGCCAAGAAATTCCCACAGATAGTTGGTTCATGGGATCACATTTATTAAGTGCCTGCTATATGCCAGGTACTGCACTGTGATGGTGATACAAAGAGAGGCAAAAGACAGTCCCTTCCCTCAAGGAGCTTACAGTCTAATGAGGAAGACAAACTTGTAAACAACCATGCCAACAAAATATATCTAGGATAAATTGGAGATAACATTAGAGGGAAAATATTAGCTTTAAGGAGGATGAGGAAAAGACTTCTTGCAGAAGATGAGATTTTAGATGAGATTTGAAGGAAGACAAGGAATCTGGGAGGCAGAAGGGAGAGGGGAAGAATTCCAGGTATGTGGGGCATTTGTGGTGGTCAGAGAAATTCTTTTACTTTTACTTAGTGGTTCTGGGGATTTCCCAGAAAGCTTCACTGAAAGATAAAAGCTAGAAGGCTTGGATGCTTTTTAATTTTTCAATTGTCAATCAATTTGGGAAGAATAATTTCAAAGATGATTATTGCCATTCAGTTCCAATGTTCTTTTTTAACATGTAGATATAATTTTTAATACTCATTTTCTTATATTTTGAGATTTGTGTTCTCTCCCTCCATTTCTTTCCCTTTCCCCAAGATATCAGGTATTATGATATGTTATACATGTGCTATCATGTGATCCATATTTCCATGTTCATCATTTCGTGACAGAAGATATATGTTGCTTATACAAGAAAAAAAAACTCATGAAGGAAATAAAGTAAAAAATGGTATACTTCAATTCCACTTTTCTAGATACAGATTCTGAGACCTCAATCATTTTTACTGAGAATCAATCTTTTTCTTTCAACTGAGTCAAGAACTAATCTTTGCCCAGCTTCAGAATTCCTAGCAAAAATAATTTATGGCAAAAATGATTTTGGGGACACCAAGGGTGGTTCAGTGGATAGACAGGCCTGGAGAAGGGAGTCCTGGGTTCAAATCTGATCTCATACACTTCCTAGCTGTGTGACCCTGGGCTAATCACTTAACCCCAATGGCCTAGCCCTCACCACTCTTCTATCTTGAAATCAATACACAGTATTGATTATAAGAAGGAAGGTAAGGGTTTTTAAAAAATTTGTGTGGTAGGTTAAATTTATTTTGTGAGTATTTTATACTGACTTAACTATACTTGTAATTTTGAGGACAAGGACTCTGCTTTTGACTTCTTTGTTTATATAGTCCTCAGAACAATGCTTGGCCTACTAAATTCTTAATCCATGCTTCTTGACTTGATTCGTACTCCCCCCCCCCAACTTCTTCCCACTCCATCAAGGAGGAAAAAGAATGTTTTGATTTTTAGTCTGTCTACCTAGTGCCTCGCACAATGCCTTGGACATATTTTTGTTGTTGTCTAGTTAGTAAGTTATATCCAGTTAGTTATTTGTGATACTTTTTGTTTGTTTGCTTGGTTCTTTTTGTTGTTGTTGTTGGGATTTTTTGTGGTGAAGATACTTGAATGGTTTGCCATTTCCTTCTTCAGCTTATTTTACAGATGAAGAAACTAAGGCAAACAGGATTAGGTGACTTGCTTTATCCATGGTGCCGCCTAGCTTCCCCATAGATAATTTGTTACATTTTTATCTTTGTTGTTGTTCTTCAATTGTTCAGTTGTGTCTGATTCTTCCTGACCCTGAGGACCATAGAATGCCAATGCCGTCCATGGAATTTTCTTGTCACAAATATTAGAGTGGTTTGCCATTTCTTTCTCCAGTGGATTGAGGCAAGCAGAAGTTAAGTGACTTGCCCAGGGTCACACAACTAGTAGAATCTGAGGCTGCATTTGAACTCAGGTCTATCTGATTCCAGGCTCTGTGCTCTATCCACTGATAATACCAACTGCCTCTTCCTTGCACATAGTAAGTGCATAATAAATGCTTATTGGATTGAATTGAATTCTTCAAGCTGTTTCTTTTTAGGTTGATCCAATCAACCTGATTCAAAAAATGTGCCCATCTGGGATCCCACTCAGCTAATTGTGTCACTTTGTACATCATTTCCTTTTGTAGGTGGTCTTGTTCTTGAGTTTTAAGCAATCAGTGCCTCTATGCCATCTGGACTTCTGCGACTAAGCACAGCACCAATGCCATATGGCACAGCCACAGTGGTAAGGAAGCCTGCTTGTGTTCATTATACTGTACTATCACAGCCTCATTAGTTAATAACTGCTTGACACTCCAAAGAAGCATCCTGGTATTGGCAAGCCCAATGCTTTAAAAACCCTTTCCCAGTAGGCAGTGAAGTGACTCAATGATGCTTGGCTTCTGTGGAAGAAATATATGGTAATAGTCTCAGAAAGGACCAGAGAGTAATAGAATCACATATTCAAGCTGGAAGGGACCCCAGAAGTTATTTAATCTCTGCTTCTCATTTTACAGGTGCAGAAACTGAGGCTTAGAGAAGAGAATGACTCACCCAGTATCAGACAGGTACTAAATAGAGGTAGTAGGATTCAAACCTGGGTCCTCTGAGTCCAATTCTAGTACTACAGAAGCAGATCTGCTTTTGTTTTTAATTCATGGGTTGAACATTTTTGAATTCATAAATTGCAAATGTCTTATCTTGGCTGGAGTGAATAGCAGAAACTATTTATGTAATAGACTAAGAAGATGAGCCTGGCATTTCTGATTTCAGGTTTCTCTTTTTAACTTGAATATTTGATCATTGAAATGATGTCGAATTTCTTAAAATTTATCTTTGAGTTTATTTCTGGTGTTCCTGTTATTGACACATTACCAAAACATGGAACTTCAATTACAATATTAAAAAGTAGAGTTTCCAAAAAATAGTGGAGAATAACAAGGGAAACACCAAACTGGGAGATAAAGTTTTTTTAATGCTCAGTTCAATGGGTAATGATCTTCGGGGAGTCTGCCTATAGGAATATAACTGATGGCGATAGGTTGATACACTGGGGCATATTTTGCAGACATCTTCTCCCAGCAAGGATGCAAGTAGCCATTTGATCATAGCCACAGTATGAAAGCTGAAGCAATCTCTCAAGGACAGTTATTTGCTGTTCCCACAAAGTCTTGTTTCTGTAGGTACTTGTATCTGCTGTACCTAGCACAGTGCATTGTACATGGAGGTACTTAATAATGAATGTTTATTGGATGGGACTGGATTAATACTGATAAAGTTGATACTGCCTAGATACTCTATTTTTTAATCCCATTTCCTCTCTAGAAGGAGGAATGTTTAGTTTTTAGATGAATTTGTTTCAGTGGCTAGTACAGTACAAAACTCACTCCTTGGCGTTAAGCTCTTATCTGCTAAGGAAATTCTTATCACCTTTGTTGGGTTCCTCTACTGGTCTGAACGTTTTGAATCTGATCCCTGGTGGCACCATTCTAGCCATGGCGAATATTGACTCAGAGGATCGTGGACCCAGAGTTGGCAGATACCTCAGAGGCCATCTGGTCCAACTCTCTTGTTTTATAGATGAAGAAACTCGGTTTAGGGAAGTTAAGTGATGTGTCCAAGTCACAAATGTAGTGACACAGGTGGTATTGAACCCAAGTACTCTGACAATAAAAGCCTGAAATTTTTCTCATTGCTTCATATTACTTTATCTACCACAAATTCAGGAGTTTCAACTTTGTAATCATCATAATACTGAAAAATAAAGGGAGTCTTCAACAACTCAGTCTTTTGAGAAAATATTGTGTCGTGGTTTGTACCTTTCCTGTTTATTAATGAAAAACGTCTGGAATTCACTTCCATCTTGCTCACATGACCCTTCAGGCCCACTATTGCAAATATCACAGTATCCTGAGACATTTTCCCATTTACCCTAGGAATATGATACAACTCTGGGGCTTTGCTGTCATGTGAATAACCAAAATCATCTAATATCAAGTGACATGAACTACTGTGACAGTTCCTGGGCTTCCTTCTCTCACAAGTTTATTCCTTCTTTCTGATTATTCTTCACTTTGCTTTTATAAATTGCAACTAGAATGTTGAAATTTGATGCAGGAAGATTCAAGCTCACAGATGACAATATTCTTTAGTAGGGTCACATAAACAATAGCTATAGCATGGTTGCCCCTGATAGAATTATTGTCCCATCATCCTCACATGTCTACTGCTGGTCCATAAGTAATGGAATAACACATAATATTCAGTTCATCTCAGAAGTCTGGATTTCCTATCTGGGCCTAAATCTGTTAAGGAGAAGAACCTAGAGGAATACATGAAAATATGATGATTTTTGTAATACTGATAAGATTGAAAAGATGTCCCATATGATGATTAATCACAAGTACCTGAATGTCCTGGACAGAAGAGCTGAGAAAATTAGTAAAGGACATTGAACTATTTTCCTAAAATCAAATATAATATCTAATTTCCTCTTCAATTTTCAGTTTTGCCTAATCCTATCCACTCATTTCTTCTGATGATCAACACCTATAGAACACAGTTTCCTCATCTATAAAATGAAGAGATTAAAGTAAAGTATCCCTATGGATCTTTATTGTTATATATTCTGTGGTTCAAGAAACAAAAATAAAAATGAAGGAAAAAATACTAAGGGAGTTAAGGGGGCCAAAAACTCATCACCAATGAGCAAAGCAATAAGGCTGTCAAAAAAGATTAAATAAAAAGCTGAATGAATAGAATCAGAACAAAGCAATCAGAACAAAGAGAGTGATTTTCCCTTTTCTCTTCTGTCCTAGTCAAATAGTATCTGGATTAGAAGATCTGTTTTGGGCACTGTGTTGTAGATGTAAAGATGTAATATATCCATAGGAGGGCAAACAGGATGGTGAGGAAATTTGTAACTTTGCCATAAGAAGACAGATTGAAGGAAGTCATGATGTTTAGCCTGGAGAACACTTAGGGAGACATAATATCTGTCTTCAAATATTTGAAGCACTGTCAAATGGAAGAGGGATGGTATATTTTTCTTCTTGGCATCAGAGGGAATAACTGAGACTCTAGAAGTTATGGGAAAATATATTCATATTCAATATAAATAAGATCTTGTTATCCAGTTGTTTTGGTGAGTTGGATGTTACTGGAAGTCTTCAAGCAGAGGATGGATGATCACCTACCAGGAATGTAGAAATTTTCATTATTTAGGTATGGGTTGGATGAGATACTTTATGAAGCCTTTAAAAATTCTATAAATTTATGATTCTTAAAAATGTCTATTAAGTTTGAGATATTCAAGTATATGCAAATGTAATTTGATAAAATATATTGTAAATTATGATTAATACTTGAGACAGTTTCTGTGTTTAGCATGCATCATTTATCTTTTCCCTCCTCTAAATTGCATAAATTTCCATGTAAAGGGGTGTTAAGGAATTTCTCTACAATCCCTTTACAAAGTACCAACACCTCTCTGATTGAAGCAGTAAAAGGAAAAGAGATTGGGCGGGTAAATTTAGTCAGTGTCCTAGGATTTTAAAAACCTAAGGCCTGGAGAGTGGCAGTGAGAGGAGCAGTCAGAGCTTAGAGATTTGGCATGAGAACTCACCTTGAAAGGAGAAGGGAAGGGTGGGGAAGCCAGGATCTCTCTCACTCCTTTCCCTCTTCCCCCTTCAGAAGAAGAGAGGAGCAAAGGGAAAGGAAGGGAAGGGAAGAGAAGGGAAGAGAAGGGAATAGAAGGGAAGAAACTAAATACTAAATACTAATACTAATTCCATGCCAGAAAACTAAATTTCTTCCATTTAATTTGTTTTAGGAAGATTCTAAAGATCACTTAGCAAGATAAGGTCCAGGATACTGAGGTACTTTCTTGAGCTAAAATGCCAAGCATTCTAATTCTGCTGCAGAGAGCACAATTCCAACGGACTGCTCATATTGTTGGTGTGCCAAAAACATTTGCCTAAAAGACTATTTTATGAAGAACTCACACAAGGCAAGTACTCACACAGGTCAGAAGAAGTGATACTAAGACACTAGCATGGCATGCCTGAATCTAAGAAGGTGATGTGCCTTATGAGCAAAATAGAAATACAATGTGAGATGCTCAAATTTAGGGACATCTCCATCCCAAATATTCCTACAGGTTTTTTGTGTCTCACCTGTGGTAAAGTCTTCCAAACTCATACTGGTCTGATCAGCTACAGTAAGACTCATTATATCTTGAACCCAATATAACGATGCCATTTTGATCCTCTTTCAATACAAAAGACAACAACTTTCCCAAGACATCTTGTCCACTGACCACCCATGGTGCTACCTTCCTTTTCTAGTTGAATTAAATTACTTCTGTGCAAGAGTCATTACTCTGAGTCAGATCAAGCTAGGACTTTGTGGTAGCCCCCAAACCTGATTATGGAATCTAATCATTCTTGTGATAGTTTCTTTGCTTTAAACATGCCCTCCTCCTCTTGCTTTGCCCTTTATTGGGCGGTCCTCCCACCTCTACTAAATCTGGAATCATTCCACTTATGAAGCTCACAACCCATTTATAATTTTATAGGTGGTCTTGGAGAGTTGTTCTTGTCAAAACATTCACCATCCTACAACCAACCTGATCATGACCTTCTCCAGACTTTGTCAGGTTGGCCCACAGAAGATAGACCAAGATCATCAAAGGACACAGTCTCAAAAGTCTTTTTTAAAGTGTGGTCTATCCTGCTACAGGCTTGTGTTCTACCCATAGCCACCTTGATACCACTATGAGTCATCAGAATAGAACTTGAGAAGGATGCAATCCTTTTCACTAAAAAGCAGTGGCTGAGTTTACTAAAATTTACCTTGCTGATCTACAGATCAGTTTTACTTATATGACATATTTTGGGTCTAGAAGAAGGAAGGGAGAGGAAGGATGAAGAAATGCTAAAATGTGGATATATTTTCTCCTTAGACATTATATTTGTCTCTTTTTATTAGATTTATTTTTGGCCTGTAGAAGAGCACATCCATATAGGGAACATTTTTATCTGGCTCATGAGGACCAGGCATATTTCCAAGAGGAAATGTAATCTTGCCTTAGACTGTCATGTCAGATCAATGCATTGTAAAAGAACATGCTCAGTTACTTCATTTTTTTGAATTAGAATTAATGGCTCATTAGTCTTGATCCTATCAATATTATAACACCACTTATATTTGATAGAGGAGGGAGGAAGGCTGCTGTAGAGTGCACTTATCTCTTTTTCAGCCTTGGTGGATACACCTTTAACTTGCATCAGGGAAGAGATGGCAGGATAATAGAGGGTGGCCCATTTAAGGTAAATGGGGGCTATCTTAAATGAGGCTCTTCGAAGAAGAGCTAAAAGGTTTTGAGGGCTTCAGTCACTTGGGGGCATACATCATGAATCCAGTACTTTCTCTCTCCTCTCCTCCCCTGCCCAAGTCCTCACCCAGTAGAATGGGGGAAAGTAGATAATGCTGGCATTTCTTTTGTTGTGTTGTTGGTCATACTATGGAAATTAATGAAGTAGAGAAAAGGGAGTACTTATTTTTTGGTGCTGCCTGGCCAGCAGTGCCTCCCATTTATCTCCCCACATTCTCACATTGGATAGTTGGTATTAAAGAGGATTCAGTTTGTTCATACATACATACATACATACATACATATATACATACATATATTTATTTAAAATGCATATATATGTGTGTGTCTGAATATATATTTGTGTGCATATGTGTGTATATATATTATATATATATGTAATACACTGCCCCATACATATGAGAGATACAGTTTTGTTCATATATACTTGAAAAAGCCTTACCTTCTTTCTCAGAATTGATACTAAGTTTTCATTCCAAGGCAGAAGAGTGATAAGGGCTAGGCAACTAGGGTTAAATGACTTGCCCAGGTCACACAGCTAAAACATATCCAAGATCAGACTTGAACCCAAAGTCAGAGTTCCTTGACAAAATTTCCCAAGAATATTGATTTTTTTCCTTTAAATGACTACCAGTAGATGAGGAAAACAAGAATTGGGTAGTAAACATGAAACTATAGTTTGATTTTTTTAAAAAAGGTATAAACAGGGGGATAGAAGTTGATACAAATTATTTTGACCCAAATTACTCATAATTATTTTTAAATGTAACTAAAACATCTTTTTTTCTACTTCTTTCTTCCTTTCTCCTCTGACTCAGTTAATGAATATCTAGCACAAATGAATCCAATTGTCAAGCCTTGTAGATGCTACCTCCATAACATCTCTTACCTCTTTCCTCTTCACACATCAACAGCCTTCTCCTCTGTTCTAGTTTAGGCTCTTAATATTTTTTCACATGTGAATTCAACTTTTAATAATCATTCTCTCCTTCCCTTTCCTATCTACCCACTCCCTGAAATGGCAGTATGATATCAGTTATATACGTGCTATCATCCAATACATATTTTCCACCTTCATCATGTTGTGAAAGAAGGCACATTTACTTATACAAGAAAAAATTCACGAAGGAGATAATGTGAAAAATCCATCTGCATTCAGACTCTAACAGTTCCTTTTATGGTCACTAGTTTTTTCATTATGAGTCTTTCAGAGTTGTCTTGGATCCTTGCATTGCTGATAATCATTAAGTTATTCACAGTTGATCATTGTACATCACTGCTATTACTATGCCTAATGTACTCCTAGTTCTGCTTACTTCACTTCATCACATCATATAAGTCTTTCCAGGTTTTTGTTTTATTATTGTCTTGTTCGTTTTTTATGGTATAATAGTATTCCATTACAATAAAATGCCACAACTAATTCAGCCATTCCCCAATTGATGGACATCCTTTCAGCTTCAGCTTCTTTGTCACCACCAAAAGAGCTGCTATCTTTGTACAAGTAGGTCTTTTCCCCCTTTCTTTGATTTTTCTGGTGTATAGACCTACTAGTAGCATTGCTGGGTCAAAGGGTATGCACAGTTTGATGACCAAACTATTGGCACAGTTCCAAATTGTTCTCTAAGCCAGTTATATAAGTTCACAGCTCTACCAACAGTATATTAGAGCCCTAATTTTTCTCACATCCTTGCCAACATTTATCATTTTCCAATTTGGTCATATTAGTCAATCTGATATGTATGAGGTGATACCTCAAAGTTATTTTAATTTGCATTTCTCTAACAGAGTAATTTGGAGCATTTTTTTCATGAATAATGATAGTTTTAATTTATTCATCCGAGGATTTCCTAGTCATATCTTTTTGCCATTTTTCAGTTGGATAATAACTTGTATTCTTGTAAATTTGACTCAATTCTCTATATATTTGAGAAGTAGGACCTTGTCAGAGACACCTGTTATGAAATTTTTTCCCAGTTTGTTATTTCCCTTCTGATATTAGTAACATTGGTTTTGTTTTTACAAAACCTTTTAAATTCAATGTAGCCAATGTTATCTATTTTACATCTCATAATGTTCTCTGCATCTTGCATGACCATAAATTTTTTGGTCATAAATCCCAAGGACTTACAAATACACTATTTTGGGCCTTATTTCTTTTACTACCTCAGCTATCTCATCTCTCCAAACTATTGTTTCTAGAGTAAGAAATGTAAATGTTACAATTAATAAAAACAAGAACCATAATAAGAAAAAATGAGTTGGACAATTGAAACAACTCATTCCTGAACTATTTAAATAAGTGGTTCACAAAAATGAGAAATGGATACTAAAAATTACACCTACATTGATCATATTAATCCTATATGGAAGTTTAGTTAATGTAAATGAATTGCTCTAACAAAGAGTTCAAAGAGCTCAAAGTGCTGTAGTTAGAAATATCTCTCCTACCTGTGAATCAGAGAGGTAGTAAGGGTAGCATTCAGCATTGGGTTCAAATACAAACTTCTTGGTAAAAGCCTACAAAGAAAGATGATTGATGATGATGATGAGTAGTACTGTCTTAAAAAGCAAAGAAGCAGTGGAAGGTCAAACAAGTTTAAAGAAAGTTTGACAAGGGATTCAACTAAGCAAAGTCAACTCAAGGATACTTAAGGACAAAAATGAAAGGAATATGACAAAGAAGATAAATGGAAAAGATTTGTACAAGCAATTA
The DNA here is from genome assembly GCF_016433145.1 of Gracilinanus agilis. Lineage (NCBI taxonomy): Eukaryota > Metazoa > Chordata > Mammalia > Didelphimorphia > Didelphidae > Gracilinanus > Gracilinanus agilis. The sequence goes on along the minus strand of NC_058132.1, from coordinate 554,538,004 downwards.
TAACAACTCATTTTCTCCAATAAGGACCATGGGATCATACTTGGATCCAAATATCACTGCAATGAGTGTACATATAGGAGAGCTATATTGCACTAAAGGAAACAAAGATGGGAAAAGAAATCAATTAAGGACCATGGATATGGAGGAGATCCAAGCTTGAGGTGACATAATCGTGAGGATATTAATGCGCAAAATAGTCAATGAGCTAGGTATTTGAAGGAGGGAAGATACCAAAGGCATGGAAAAAATCTTGGATTTTTTAACTTAAAAAAGTTATGCAGATAATGTTAATAATGACCAACTCATTGTCCTACTCTTCTAAGTATACAAACTTTTTGTGACAGTCATCAACACACATATTGAATGCATTTTCAATGAGGGTATCAATAAGGTTTTTATCAGTAATATTTAATAATATAGCACACTTTTCCCATTTCATAATTAGCTGAAAGGTATAAGATAGTATAAGATCCCACTATGCTTCTTGTTTTTGAACTTGATTTGGTAGGCCAAAATGCTATATTATAGACTCTTTTTCAAAATAGAGTATCCCTTTAAAATATCAAATTCATTAAAGATGTCTTGAGACTTATAACCTTTTTCAATCACCTTCTAATCTGAAACATCAAGTGGGGCATAAGACAAAGGAAAAATATATTGACCAAGGTGTTTGTCATTGTGATGGAAAAGGGCCGGTATAGAGTGAAGGAATCCTTATGGCTTAGAAAGTTCTCCAAACAAAGCTCCTGTTTGCAAGACACAATATATGGATCGTATTAAGATTTAGGATTTTGAAGAGCATTCAGGAGGAGATCTGCCATTACTAAGAGGAGTTTGACCTGACCACTTACAGAGGAATGACAAAGTAGATGTAAAATATCTGCTGCCCACATTAGAGCATGCATTTGGATGGACACCCAAGTGTCCAAAATGCAATCCTCATGACTCCTGTGAGCCCCCCACCTTACCGCAAAGAATGGAGGGAGGAAGCATTCCCATTGGGCTGCTGGGCAGAGGGGCAGATGATGTGAGAAATGTCCTCCAACATGGCCCTATAGCATTATAGATGGACAATGAACTGGGTTTATAGGTGAAGAGAAGGAAAGTAGGATAGATTACTGTTGGGGAATTGAGAAGTTATTTTACCAATCCCAGGTTTCCCAGAAAAGCCAAGGTCCATCTTTTTAATGTCAACATTTGTTATGTTATAATATGGTGGTAAAACATGAAATATATATCTACAAAGAATTTAAAGATGATTATAAGAAGGAGAACAAATTGTTCATGGTAGATGTTAACAAGCTACATTATATGATCAAGAACTTCAAAAAAGAATAGAAGAAAATATGTTACAAAGAATTGTGTGATAGGAAGAGAGAATGTCTGGTTTTATGGTGAGGAAAAGAGTGACAGGCTCAATAGTAAGAATCTCCAATTAATACTCTCAGGAAAAATCAAGAAGGGCCTTAAGTCTGTTGAGTAGACCCACCTCCAGTGAGGAGGGTAAGGACATGGAAGAGTACTACAGTATGGTCAGGCATAGATGAGTTATTGTCTGGATTACTAGAAAGGATCACCAAGGCATTTGAGTCTCCTTAGAGCCTAGAATAGTGCCCTATACCTAGTAAGTACTTAATACATAGCTATTGAATTAAGTTGAGTATTTTAAAAATTCTTTAATTCCTTCAGGAGGGAGTTGCAAATTTTTACTGGGTTAATTTTTAAAGAGATTCTTATATTTATGTGAAAAGTCATTTTAATAGCTTCATTAAGCAAGTTTAGTATTTATATAGAAAATGTTTTCTTTGGAACCAGACTGTGATTATATTGGTAAAAGGAACTCCAATGAAGAAATTCCATTTGCCCCTGAAGATTGGAACCTACATTGCAACTTACAGTCTTGAAGTGTTATCTGAAGGCATTGAAGGTTTAAGTGACTCATCAGAGTTTCCCAACCAATATGTATCAGAGGCAGAGTATCAATCATTCTCTTTCCTACTCCTGGGCCACCTCTCTCTCCATTATGTCATGTGGCCTCTCAAAATGTGAGTACATCATAGCATGTTAACATAAATTAAATACCATCCCTTCCTGAACTTTGACTTCCTTGAGCTTTCTTCTTATTATTTATATAATGAGATAAAAGGGAGTAAAAGGAAATGATTCCCAACATCAGGTGGGTTAGGGAAGAACTAGAATTATAACTGTTGAGTTGAATAGCTCTTAAGTTGAATCTACAATCAAAATTCTACATTTTGAAATATATTTACGTTTGTTCTTTCTGTTTAGACTAGAAACTAGTTGAAGGTAGAAACCTTACCTTTTGTATCTATAATAATTCATTGTAGTTCCAAATACTTTGCTTAAGGTGAAGTGGTTGTTCCATATATACCGGTAAATGACTAATGCTTTAGTCCCCACTGAGTGCTTTAGCAGAGAAAATGGGGAAAATGTCATCTGCATTAGTTGTTGTTGCTTCACCACCCCCTCCCCCCATAAATCAAGTCAGAAATCATAGGGGGATAAAAAATAGTGTATCTTCAAATGCAGAGGAGACACAGAGATTCCCTGATGGGTAAGTTAATTTCTGATGAGTTTTGAAAGCGTTTTTTGTCACTGATTTATAATTGTAGGCTTTGTGGCTTGGATACTTAACCAAAAAAGATTCAGAGCTTATATCTCTAAAAATTCCATAGAAAGTTGTATTTTATTAGAACTATAAAGGTTTTGAGGGATTGTTTCATCTAACATGCCCATTTTAGAGATGAGGAAACTAAGGTCCAGAGAAGTTTAGTGACTATCCCACTTCCATACATTAAACTCCACAGAATTTTCAGAGATGTAAAGGAATTCAGCAGATTAGGGCTATTTACTTTTAATGGAAGCCTCAGGGAAGCTATGAGGGATAATAATATTAAAATTCCAGATCATGCTGATATTTTATGATGGTTAGACCAGTTGTATTGTTCTAAAGAAACAGAATGTGTTGGATCATGGCTGGTATATTCAACAAGACAAACTTGGAGCCTATCTAAGGATTCAGTATTATAGCCATGCTGATTTTGGGATCTTATGCCTATTGTGTCGCTCATGTAAACACATGGTCTTAGAAAATTTAGAGAAGAGTATATATCTTTTCTCATGCAACAGAAGAAGAAAGCTGACACCCAAAAAGACTGTCACCTACCCAAGGTCGCACAGTTAGCAAGTGGCAACATTAATGTGGCTTTTTGAATTCTCTCTGTGAAATATGAACCTCAGTGGGCCAGTTATGTTTCTCTATGCCCACAGATTCAGTTTCAGGGAAGACCCAGTTGGTCTTGTCTATATGTAGAAATAGTTATGGAATAAGACCCACATTTCTTGCTGACATTAAAGGAATTACCTGTGGTAAGGCAGACCTTAGCCTTCACTGATCAGCAGGTGGATGACTAATTTCTGTTCAACTGTTTCCTTACTTGAGTCTGCAACTAGGTAAGTTTCCCTAGTTTCTATGGAAATGAATGAGGGCAGTATTGATCTCCACATAAAGGAAAATCAGAAGAAATGGGCAAGTGGGTAGACTGTCATGACTAGCCATAGACTTTCAACAAATTAGAATTTCACTAGTCTGGTTCTTCCTGTTTAACCAGAATGAAATCTTTGATTTTTTTATCCTCTCACTCCATCTTTCATAAACAACCTTGGAAATGACTGAATACATGGAATTAACTGTATATCTAGCTTCTTCTTTATAAACCACTACTGCTTTGGGTTCAGTTAGCTTTTATTACTATTATCTGACTCTTATAGTTCCAAGATTTATATCCTTTAGCAAACAATCTTGGCTTGCTCATACTATAATCCTATCCCTGTCTTCATCTCCATGGTTTAAGAATTCCCCAATGGAAAAAAAATTCTTGTTCTCCACCATGGAAAAACTTTAGACAGTACTATAGCTTCAGATGTTGCCAGTTGGGCCCTGGGCCCTGGCAGGAAGTGGGGATGAAGGAAAAAGAAAAGTAGAACCTCGCAACCAACATTCAGCCTCAGGAAGAAAATCTTACTTGACATTGGTCAGGTCTTAATCAGAGAATAGTGAGAAATGGGTTAATATAGATAAGGTGAGGGAAGTTAGTGGACAGAAAGCTTTAAATGTCAAATTGAAGAGTTTGGGTTTGATCTGATGAACAATAGGAAACTACTGTAGATTCTTGAATTGAGAGTGTTTTGATGAAACTATTTTATAAAAGATCAATCTAGCAGCAGAAAGCAAGAAAGACAGGACTTTTGAGACACAAAAGGTGGAGAAACCAGTAAATTGTTGTTACAGCATCGCTTACTTGTATGAGGTGATGCCTTGGGATTAATTTAACCACCAGATGGAGTTGTCATTCATCACCAAAATATATCAATCTATGGAAAATCTCCTAGTCACTAGCAATTAATTTGTATTCCATCCCACTTCCTGTTAGATTGTAAGCTCCTGGAGAGTAGGGAGTGAAGTATAAAGGAAAGAAGGAAATGGAAAGGAAGGTTAAATTTTAAAAGATGCTTTAGAGTACAAATGGACAGAATATTAATCAATGCATATTTAGTGTATGTGTATTTGGGATGTATATAGTATTAATCTAAGACTTTGTAACTAATTGGCTAAAAGTCAAAGAGAATTATTTATCTATGTACCAACTTATGTACAAGCACTGGGAAGGGAATGAGTACTCTATCTGTCTGTCTGTCTGTCTGTCTATCTATCTATCTATTCATCCATCATTTATGTATATGTGTATCCATCCATCTCTCTATCTCTTTCTCTATCTATCATCTATGTATTTATGTATCTATCTATTTTCTACTTACCAATAGTGTGATGTAGAACAACTAGGTACCAGAGGAACCAAGAGTTAAAGAAAACTACTTTTTGAACTCCAGGTCATAAGAAATGGGAGTCAAAGCTGGCAGAAGTCACCAAAACATACCCTTTTTAGGTATAGGAAATATTTCAAGGGACTTTCTTTTTGATGAATGTGCATGCAGTACCCTGACACTTGTCCACAACATCAGATAGTACTTTTTGTCCCTCACTTTTCTTTGTAAATAAAATAACCATATAACATTTGGAGTTTATTATTTCCTTCCTTTATTTTTAGCCCCCACTCTCATAGCTCACAATCATGTAAGCCTCCCTCCCTGCATTCAGAAATGAGAATTCAAAGGAACAAGAAATTTATTTTGTGAGCCGTGTTTCTGTCTGTCTCTTTGTCTCTGATTTTGGGTCTCAGAATGGCTCTCTATTTCTCACTCTCTTTGTCTCTTTTACACTCTCTGTTTCTCTTTTTTTTCCTGCCTCCCCCAGTTCCAAAAAAAGCTGTTATTCTACTGTCTATGGAGTTATAGCCCCACCTGTTTAGTTGTCCATGCATAGCAGAAAGACAATCTCTCAGGCTGAGAATGCTATATCATACATCAAGTTTCACAGCATCATAGAATTAGTGTGTTGGAGGGCACCTGGAGGGGAAGGTCTTTTTCTTCACCCCTTTGCCATCAGTAAAACTGCCCTTAACCTCCTTAGCCAGAAGAGAAAGTAGTGTTGTCAAATCTGGAACTCTTTTGGTCAAAGTGTTATTACGCTGCTTTCAGAATGTACAAGCAAGGAACTTTCATCCAACATTAGCCAATACTTTTTGGAAGCAAATTTCTTGAAGAAAAAAGGAAACTATTATGGGAGAAACTTATATTAGTTACTTGATTCTTCCTATATTCTCTGGAGCTTAAGTGTTATAAGTTGTCCAGTTTCAAACACTAAATCATTAAATGCTCAGTGAATTCCAGGTGTCTGTTATAAAGTTGAGTTTAATTTTCAAAGAACTGAATAATTGTTTTGTGCTGGTGGTGATAATATTGATGGGGGGATGTTTTTGAAGGAATACACCTGCTACTGCAACACAGATAAAATTCTTAACACCTGACATTGGAAAATAATGGTATCTGTAAAATGAATAAATCTGATTTTGACTCTTTTATGTCAAATTGGGAGAAGACAAATCTTTATGCAAGTATGCAATAGAGTAATAAACCTGCTTAAGGAACAAATTTAATGGTTACCAGGACTATATATTTCTAATAATTGTTTATATTTTTAATTTAATACTATCATTCCTAGAAAGAAGCTTAGCTTCTCCTTGCTAATTCTAGTTGGGATGAGATTTTAACAAAGCCCAACCATGACAATTTTACAGAAATTAGTACTAGTATATTGCTAAGGTCACTTTGAGAAGTGAGGCTTCTTACTTTAAAGTCATTTTGTAAGTAAATATTAAACAATGTTTCCATAAGTTTTCTTTCTTCCTTGGGAGTGGAGGGAAAAAGAAGGAGAAGACAGGAATCAATTTATTTTTCAATTTAGTTTTTGCAAAAATGTTGTTTTCTTGTTTATTGCTGGGGATTGTTATTTCTTATTGGGTGGTTGTTCTAGACCTGTAATTTCATCTATGAGTAATTTTCAATGGAGAAACTCTTTAACTCTTTCTACCACTGGAGATGAATAATTCTTCTAAAATTTTTAGTATTAGACTGTTATTTAGGACACAGAAATTAATGATTTACCCATGGTCATACAGATGGTATGTCAGAGACAAAATCTGAATACAAGGTCTTCTGGAATAGAAAGCAGCCTTCGATTCATCATTAGGACCCATCTTAATTAGTCTTTAATCTCCTCTGGATATAAATTTGGGATGTTAGAGATCATCTAGTCCAGTGATTGCCAAAGTGGGTACCACCGCCCCCTGGTGGGTGCTGCAGCAATCTAGGAAGGCAGTGATGGCCATATTTTTTTTTTTTGTATTACATTCTATTCTGAGTTCAATAAATAGTTTCATAATTTCCAGGGGGCACTAAGTAATATTTTTTTCTGGAAAGGGGGCAGTAGGCCAAAAAAGTTTGGGAATCACTGATAATCTTCCCATTCCTTATAATTGGGGAGCCTGAGGTCCAGAGAGATAAAATGATATAGCTCGTCATGTTTTTGTTTGTTTGTTTGCTTTGCTTTTTAACAGACAGAAAGTAGCAAGCTTATTTCAAACTTAGAGGTTTTGACTACAAAATCTCTCTTGACTATACTTTGTATTTAAATGTAATAGTAATTTTCCAAAGACTACACCATATTAGAGAACTGCTTCTGGGAAATGGGTGAAGAGGAATGCAGTGAGACATTGACAAAAACAAATAATTGACAATAATGAAAAAATAACACACAGTCATACTTTTCTGGCCACTCAGTGGCTTACTAGAGATGAAATTTGGTTCTCTCTGTGTAATGAGCCATGTCACCCAATCCACACTCACCTAAGGTCAAGAACCATACTTTATGAAACAAGATTCAAAGTTTATTGATAAGTCAAAGTAGAAAACTCCTGTTGCCTTTATTTGTGTTATGCCTCTTCCAGAGATATATAATAATCCCTCTGTCTCTAGGGTTGCCAAGTCAGCTCTTTCGATGAGCACTTAGGGAAAATGGCACCCCCCACTCTCCATCACCAACAACAACCCAAAGCCATAACTAGTAGTAATGGCATGAGGGGGAGCAAGGGGAAATTTAGAAAGGATATCAGGAAATAGTTTCTCAGAGCCAGTCAATAAGAATATGGAATAGTCTTCCAAAGTAAGTGGTAAAAGTCCTGTCACTAAAATTCTGCAAACTTGTGCTATTAATACTATTGCTACTATCTTGGCCATTCATGTTTATTAAGCACTATCGGTGCATTAGGCCCGATACGGAACTAAGAGTTAGACAATGTGTCTGTGAGACGAAGCACTCCAAGATGTTCTGCAGGAAGCAGCCCTGCGCTGACAGAGAGAGAGGGATGGATGAGCCCTTTCTCAATTCTGTGTTTCTATTATAAATTAGATGCCTACTTTAAAAATGAGCGAACTATAAATAATTTAAAACAAATCAAAGGCACGTATTACCACCACAGCAACCTGGCTTTTGGAGATAACTGGACTCTTCTCACATGCTTTATCCACATATCTCTTGCTTTGTTTTGCCTTTTATTTTTCCATTAAGGTTCTATAGACAATAAGCTATTGGGTCCTTTTAATAATTAAATAACAATAATAATAACAGCACAATTTATGTGTCACTTTACCACTTTTATAACAATCCTAGAACTAGGTAATGCTATTATTATTATTATTATATCTGTTTTACAGAAAAGGTAACTGAAGCTGAGAGTCATGAAATTATTTAGCAATAATCATGTCAAGTAAATAGACAAGTCTGAACCTGACCTTGTGTTTTCTCCTTCTGATATAATTAACTTCCTGAAAGATCTTTTCAAAAAGTTTTTCTTTCCTTTCTTTCATAGTTTTTTTTTCCCATTTGAATACAGCATCATATAAAGGCTACAAATATTTCTTTACCAAGATCGTAAAAAATACTTGAGACAATCTTCTGAGAACTAGTACATTCTGACCTTCCAACAAACTGACCTCAAAGTTTTCTGACTTGTTCAACTTTAATTTTCTCTGCATCTACTCCATTTTGTCTTTTCATAAACTAGCTAGACCTCAGATCTCATCACTACTGGGAACTTATTAACCCAAGGCCTTAATATTTTATATTATTATTTCTCACTATAATTCATTTTCATATCTCTTCTATGATTTTGTTGTCATTTTTCAGTCATATCCAACTCTTTATGACCCCTTTCAGGGTTTGCTTAGCAAAGAGACTAAGAATATTTGTTGTTTTCTTCTCCAGCTCATTTTACAGGTGAGGTACTGAGGTAAATAGGGTTGAGTGACTTTTCCAGGGTCGTATAGCTAGTAAGAGACTGAGGTCAAATTTGAATTTAGGAAGATGAGTTTTCCTAGGAGACTCCAGGTTTGACACTCTATTCACTATCTGCCTTTTTCTATTATTACTGATTTTTTTGCTTTGTTTTGTACTCAGCCTGACCTCTTAGTTGCCTTGGCTTCTTCCTATTTGCAACATCTTTAAGTTAGAAAATCCTTTCTCCCATGAATCTTCTGCTCAATCCAATTTTCTAATTCCTAGTTTATATAATCCCACCACCTCCTCCCTCCCTTTTGCTTCCTTCCTTCCTTCCTTCCTTTTTCTCTTTTGCATCATCTAACTCAATTCCTTCCCATTGGCTTAAAAACATATGAATGTTTCTCTCTATTCTAATACAACACCTGATATCCCCTCTAGCTACCACATCATTTCTTTCTTTTTATTCAAGAGAAAATTTCTCAAAAGAACTGTTGGTAGTAATTTTCTTTTCCACCTTTTTACTTCTCAGACGCCTTTAAACTTGCCACTCTTCTCACCATCATATTGAAATTGCTTTTTTAAAATAAAAAAAATATCATTCTTTACTTCTTTAGAGTAAGTAATATGTATCTTGTTTCACAATATGACAAAAATAGAAACATGTATTATATCATAATATATGTATTACCTATATCCACTGCCTTCATAGGGAAAGGGAGGGGTGGTAAGGAAGGGAAAAAATAATGAGATGTAGATTTTTGGACATAGTTAATGCGAGATTTTTTTCTCTTGAATAAGCATATTTATTATCATTTATTACATATTTATAACAAATCACATGTATTATATTATTGTCCTGTTACATTTTATAGCATGTTTTATATATAAATAAATTATAATTAAAAAATGAAATAAATTAAATTTTAAAAATGAAATTGTTGTTGGTGACCTCCTCCTCATTGAATACATTGTTCTTTTCTTCATTTTCATCATTCTTCAGTCTCTGAAGGAATTGACCTTACTGACTATTCCCTTTTTCCTTCAGTCTCCATGACATTTCATTCTCCTGGTTCTCCTCCTAACCCAAATTCTGTTTCTTTATCCCTTTACTGTATTCTTTTTCTCTTCTCCATTTCCTACCAAAATTAGGCTTTTACGAGGTTCTGTTCTGGGTGTGCTTCTTCTTTTCTTTTTCTATAACTTCTCACTCAACAGTCTCATCTGCTCTCATAACTTTAACTCTAAATTGGTTGATCTCAAATGTATAACTCAGGTAATTTATTCTCAACTCTTTTCACCTTAATGCCTTTTCAAGTCAAGTCCTTGAATAATAAGAGAAAAATAATAATGACCTCATACCACTGTTCTTTTCAGTACCATGCATTGCATTTCATTAAGGAATTTTCAATCAGGTAAAATGATATTCACTTTATCATTTAGTACTCCTCTTTTGAGGAAACAGGTAATGTGATTGGTTTTAATTGTTCACACGAGAGAACCCGAAGTCTAAAAAAGGAAATATTCATTAGCTTAGTCTTACTATACTTTCCAACCAGAGCATCAACCTATATGAGAATTCAATTTTCTCATTTTATTCTTGTCCAGATATGATGTTAGTTCCCATCTTTTTTTGAAACTTGTGAAGAAACTGTCAACAGAAAAGCCCTTGTCCAAGTGACAGAGTAGAGGTGCTGGCCAGGGAGCCTCCTTTTTAGGGGCTATTATGGGTAAAGGGTGTTTAATACATGGGGATGTGACAAAAAGATATGAAAGTTATAGCAGATTTCCATTGCATAGAGAATATGCTTCGAATGATGCACTCGTAGTTGCAGAAATCTAACGTTTATCTAACTTATCTGAACCTCAGTTTTTCTTAGTTGTTAAATGGGGATTATATTATTTGCATTATCTAAATATGGGGTATTATTATTGTAACAGTATTACTATTGTGATCATGTTCAGTAAAATGAATTGACAAAATGTATCAACAGCATCATGATATCTGACCTTTGTGTAGCCCCTTAAAGACTACAAAATATTTCAAGTACATTATCTCATTTCATCTTCAAAAAATTTCTATGAGGTAAATACAAGAGACATCACTATTCCCATTTTTCAGATGAAGAAGCTGAGGTTCATAGAGGAGAGCTTGTCCATGGTCATTAAGTCACTGTGCCAGTGGGAAGTTTCAAGCCCAGGGCAATGTTCTTCCAACTGCAGCACAAGATTTTGGATTAAAATAAAGATTTATGATATGGACTTGCTAAATTAGTACACTGAACTTCTTAGTATATTTTGTGTTTATGTCATATATGTCAAGATTCACAGTCAAGTTGGTAGACCCACAAAGAGACATCCTGGAACATTACTGGCCATAGGACCAATAACTAACTTGGCAATGAACATCTTCAGTAGTTTCTGAGATTGTTTTATTTCTTTTTTCTTGGGAGAAGAATTCTCAGAGGCCACCCCATAGGAGGCTTTACTGCCAAAAGCAAGAACTGAGCTCCACTTTTTTCAACTGACTACACGGAAGTCTTCAAATGATGTGTCAGCAGTTATGTGAAACTGATTAAAACACAACAAACAAATCATTCTTGGCTTAACGTGCAATTTGTGAGAGCCTGTTGGAGAGCATATTTATGCACAAATCTTCTGAAACAATATTCCTGTAAATCTGGTATCAATTCCTTTGGGAGATATTGGTAGTAAGCAGGAAATCAGCAAACAAATTGATCTTACATGGGCTATGATGTTAGCACTATTCATGAAATTGAATTTCATCTTAACATATTAAAATCAATATTCAGTGTTCAGTTTAATTTAGAATGTAAATACCATCAAGGGTTTTCAAGTCAGAGAAAATAATGGTTTCTAACTCTTATATAACAATAATGTTGATAGCTCACATTTATATAATGCTTTATGATTTATAAAGTATTTTTACATACATGATCTTATTTGATCCTCACATCAATCCCAGGTAGTCTAAGTACCATGTAAGAGGAACAGCAAGTTGAATTTTGTCACAAGAATGAAAGAGAAGGTTATCAGGTCCACCTCATCTATCAAGGGTGGCTGAATTAATCTTCTAGGACAGTAATCTGCATGACCCTGGTGTTAGAGATCAAAGACATAAAGAGAGTTTCAAATCACTAATTTACTCCAACCCATACACACACACACACTTTTTTTTAACCACATCTATTATGCAACAATTTGTGAGTACTTGATGGTACTGGATGCACTGGATGTCTAATTCCTCAATACTCTTCTGCATGAGAGACAAAAAAACTTTAACTTTGTGTTATTTCATTGTTTTTTCCTTTGGTTTCCATGACATTTCATTCCCTGGTTCTCCTCCTAACTCAAATACTGTTTCTTTATCCCTTTACTGCATTCTCCTTCTCTTCTCCATTTCTTACCAAAATTAGGCATTCTACAAGGTTCTGTTCTGGATGTGGTGGTCCATGGTGGTCAAAGGACCAGTGACTACCAAGCAGACAAACAATGCCAGAGACCCAAGTAGCCAGAGAGTTGTTGTTTCTGCCATTAGATTATGAGCTCTCTGAAGGCAGAGGATTTTTTTGTATTTTTTGCTTCTTCATTGCTTAGCACAGTGCTTGGCACATGATAGGTACTTAAAAATGCTTATTTGTTGATCATTTGGGAGACTGGGATATGACAAAAGGAAATGGAAATACCTATAATGTCAATGATTGAACTGTAATGACAGTTGTGGCTATGCAGAACTGATATGACTACTTGATAAATTGACTGTAAGGGTGGTAGACAGAGAGATCTGAAATAATCAAAACCAGCCTTGCCTGGATTCAACATAGGTCCTCAGTGGAAATGAAAGTTGGCTATGGGGGGGGGTGAAGGGGGGTGAAGGGGAAAGTAAAAACATGAATCATAAAACCATGGAAATTTTTTCTAAAAAATAAAAAATAAGTAAAATAAAAAAAAGATATGTCCTCAAGTCTAGGCCAACAGGGTTTAAATGAGAGGCCCCATTTGATTCAATGGCAGAAGTTCAGAGGAAGTACACTAGAGAATGACATTGTGGCCAAAGCCAATCCTCTAAGCAGGAAAAAGGGACTTGAAACTAGAGGTCAAAAGAATGCAGGACAAGAGAATTCAGACAGAGGAGCCAAACTATCTTTTGCTACAAATGTGACTGAGATTGCCAAGTGCACATGAGCAGAGAATCTAGCATTGCTTTACTAGAAACTGAATTCTAATTAGCCTGGAACAAGGAAACAGATGAAGTTGAGAACAGGAGCTACCTCAGATGCCAAAGAACAAAAATCATGTCCATCATCCACTCCTGGGTTCTTTCCACTTGGATTTCCTTTTATTTCTAGAAGAAGTTGTCAGGTCTTATTAAATCTTTCCCTCTTTCGCTCTGTCACTCTTTCTCTGTCTCTCTGTCTCTCTGTTTCTCTCTCTCCCCCTCTCCCTCTCTTCCTTCCTCCCACTGTCTCTTTTCTTCTTCTTCTTCTTCTTCTTCTTCTTCTTCTTCTTCTTCTTC